>NC_034014.1:5907658-6047816 GCF_000346465.2 Prunus persica
TCCTGAGACAAAGCACACAGAGGATTATTTGATGTGACCGTCCACAGAAAGGCTTCCAGTTGGTTGTGGACTCCACCAGAAGAACATTATTTAACGTTGGAGTTTCTTGATGTTAATGTACCTGCATGTTGGGACATTGAAGCTTCCATGAATGTATGAATCCCCTGAATAGTTCCTGCATAAAGAAACTTTCAATTCCACTAACTTTAAAACAAACACAAGAAAATCCAGCAATAATAACCCACCTGTGTGATGAAAAACAGGAGAAGCGGCACCAGACTGACCAGAGAAAGATGTGGCAAATCGCCCACTACTGTCTGGAAGATTTGAGCCTGATCCGTTTAGAGAAGACTGTGCAAAATTCACATAATACGTGAACAAATTATTCATCAAATACAAAACATCAAATACATAAGACCACTAGAGACTCTTATATTCATCTTAATTCTTAAACCCCACAACTGCAACAATACCCATACAGAATACAACATTTGACACAATCTCTCAAAACAATTGCAATCACCAAAACTAAATCAAGATTGTTCCTGACAGTAAATAGTTTGAAAGTAAAAATTTCTCACATAATGCCCAAAAGAATATACTCCATCATGCAAAACATACCAACGCTAAAGAAAGAAACATTCATGAAAAGGCTGCAGATTTAGAAACAAAAACATTCACAATCATCGTCTGCCCCTAAACTACATGCGAAGAAAGCACAAATCCAAAAGAGCATCTCAGAGAAATGTTAAAATTTAGAGAGAGAAAACACACAGAAAAGTGCTTGAAAATCTACATGAACAAACATAAATCAAACATTTCTTTATATTAAAAATTTAAAAAAACCAGAGTTTAATCCCTAACCAATCCAAAACATTATGCAAATAGACCGATTTGTTTTTATTAAAAAAAGGCATTCTGAGTTAAGAAGACACTCTTGATATGTTATTAAAAATTTGCTACTTCAAAGTAGTTATGTGGACAAAAGACAATACATTAAGTAACCCCGACATTGCATGAGCATCAAAAGGTCATGCAAAAATCATTCCTTGCCGAGAAATAACCCTTGTACGAACAACTTGATGAAGGTCTTCTCCGTGAAAAAATAACCAATAGCCTGAAAAGGAAAACATGGTTGTAAGAGATAAGACTAAGGACTAGAAAGATAAATAAATCATTAAGAGATGTCAAGAAACTATCAACCAGTATAGCATGAAATTCACCCAAATGCCCTTTTTCGTCAAAAAATACCCCAATGCTGCAACTAATATAACTGCACAAATCAAAACTATCAATCAAGCAAAACAGATGCATCCATAACAGCCTGTTTGATCTATAAATTTCAAACACTTGGCATCAACTGAAGTACAAAAAAAAATTACTGAGAGATACAACAACCAACACACACAGAAGAATAAGAGAATTTACATCAATACAACAGTTGTAATAAGAATCATACACATCTTAGGTCTTTCATCACCTTAAAACTCCATCAAACACGGTTTCATTAGGCAAGGAATTGACTAACTAAAATCAGCTTTACAGAAAGTCCATATCTTCTTTCTTTTCTTCCATTTTGCAAGACCTATATGTTACTAAGGCAAAATCTCCAACAACAAGAAGTGTCCAAAAATTTTATGAACCCTCCACTTCCAATATGCAAATACAAGTACCAATTAAAATACGGTTATATACAACTAAACAACATAACAAATCAGGATGATACGTATATACACACAGAGATGGTCTTTTCAATTTCCTTAAAGAGAAAAAATAAGCTATGGAATATGTTAAGGTGAACAATTCCAAATCTGCAAATAACAGAGTTCCTAAACAACTCTCTAATATGTCCGCAGGCTTCACCATCAGCTTCCCAGTTTCAAATGCAAGTACTCACGACATAGAGAATGTGGAAAACATCACCCCATTTCAATATGAAAACACAACATATCAATGGAGTAGCATGCTGCACCAGGATTAACTCATCTAGTTTCAAAACTGTCCATAACCTAATCCCATTTCCGGTTCCTAAAAAATTCATAGACAATCAGTAACTTAGGAGTTGAATTCTTTGTTTTCTGAGACTAAAGAGAATTTGAAAAATAAGGAAGGATCTCCACGCCATAGTTAGGCTTGGTCGACGTAAGCCACAAATTTTAATGAATATAAAACTAGCATAAAGCATAAATTCCACTATTTTCTGGTTTCTTCATTTGTCCAGAATTTCTCGACAGCCAAACAAAAATGCGCAAAGCACAGCAGTCTCAGTCATTTGATGTTAAAATCTTAAAAACAAAGAACCACTTTCAAAAACCCTAGGAGAGAGAATTAAGTTGATATGGCACCAAAACCTAAATTTGCTCAGTCACAGGCACGAGGATCCACAAAAGAGGAACGAACTCAGAAAGATTGGAGATCGAACTCGGAACGAGTCGGGATCGACTCCGACTCGGCAAGAGAGCGAGGGTCGCTGAGAAAGAGAGAGAGAGAGTACCTGAGGAGCAAATCAGCGATAGCGAGGGTTCGGTCTGAGTCAAACAGCGAGTTTGATTGCCCAGAGGAGAGAGAGAGAGAGAACGTCAGAGATGAAAGGAAAGAAAGATTTTCGATGATAAAGTTTAGTGGAGGAGGAAAGGAAAAATTGTATGCGGCGGCGAGTAGGTGTGGATGGAGTGGGCCTCTCTTTGTGACCTAAGGATTGGAGGCCTATTGGATCTGGTGGCTTTGGTGGCCTTGGTGGGCCACGGTGGAGCGTATTAAGAGAGAGTACTGTAGTTGTGTCTATTGGCCAAAAAATTTAATGACTAAAATGGAAAAAAATAATACATAAAATTTAAAAAATCAAACAATCATGAATTTGTTTGGGCAAGCTGAAAAAAGCATGAATTTTGTGTTTTCAATAATCGATAATGCATTTGGTGGTTTAATTAGAATACAAATTTTGAGAACAGCCAAAAAAAAAAATTGGACAAACTATATAAAATTCCTTAACTTATAGGGTCATTTACGACTTCATACCTTATTTTGGGGACATTTACGAGTGAATCTGTTAATTGCTGATGTGGCGAATGTAGATTCTATTTTTTAATGACATGGGCCTCCAAATGGACAAACAAATAATATAAAAAATTCTCTACTTTTTACAATTAATTTTAAAATCATTAAAATTTAAAACTCAAAAGAAAATTGAAAAAAAAAAAAAATCTCTCCTCTCCCTACCCAGCAAGTCATTCTAGCCCCTCAAACCACCACCCATTCTCTCTCATCTCTCCTCCAACATTAATCCCTCCCCCATCCCCATCCCCAACCATAAACCCACCAGTCACCCATCCAACCGCCATTGTAGCCCAATCAAAACACTCTAGATCTCCAAAGATGTTTGAACAGAGTCCATAGCTAAAAGGGTCAAGCGGTTGCGAGTGACCTTGTGGCTCCACATTCTCTTCATCCACAACCCCTGCAATATTCAAACATCAAATAAAACCAAATTCATCTATTAGCAACTAGTTGCTGTTCATTTTGATGTAATTAAGACCAACCACCAACCACTGACCACTTACAGTGTGAAGATCAATTATGATTTTCTGAGAAGCATCAAAGAATGAAATCAAACCATAGAGAAAAAGTGAGGGATTGGTAACTTACTAAGTTGAGCTGTCAAATCCAAGAAAATAAGAATCCTTAGGGAGCGAGTATTCTGTCATTGGAGCAAGCAAAACCAACTCTGATTGATAAATATATATATATATATATGTTCTCTCCTCAAAACCCCCTACCTAGCGAAGCCATCCCGATCCAAACCCTCATCGACCTCATCAATGTACGGACACGACTCGACTTGTTGCTTAGATCTGGGTGGCACAAGCCCGTGTTCGAATAAGAGGTTTGGGGCCGTGCAACCAGATCCTTGATACTCAAACAGAAAGAAAAAAAAGAACAAAAAACAATCAAAGAACAAGCATAGTTGCAGATCTGTAAATTTGAATCAATGAACAAAGTTCACAAGCTTGAGTGACCATACAAGACGCCTATGGGTGAAACCAAGGGGGGGAGAGAGAGAGAGGGTATGTGTCACATCCCGGGATCGGCTCCGTCGTAGCACGATATTGTCCGATTTGGGCCCCCATATCTACCCTCACGGTTTTTGTTTCTGGGAGCTCATAAGCAACTTCCTAGTTAGTCACCCATTATGGGATTGCTCTAGCCTCCAACTCGCTTAACTTCGGAGTTACCATGACTCCGAAGCTAGTGAGCTCCCAAAAGACCTTGTGCTATATGGAGGCGGGCATGTATATATAAGGCACATCACCCCCTCTCCGTTAGTCCATGTGGGATGTTACACACACACAGAGAGAGAGAGAGAGAGAGAGAGAGAGAGAAATGGCGACTTGATCTAAGTTGGAAAAAGTCAGATCTAATGGAGGTGGGGCAGAGTTGTGGGGAGGGTGGGTTGGAGGTCAGGCTGGAAGGCAGGGGAAATGGGAAAAGATGAGGTTTTTTTTTTTTTTTTTTGTATTTTTAGATTTTTTTTATTGTTTTTCATTTATTTTATTTTATTTCTTATGTGGAGTCCATGTCAGTTAAAAAATAGGTTTCACAAATGCCACGTAGGCAGATAACGAATTTTCTGACGATCTCACTAACGGAGAGCCAAATTGTAAGGTTCCGTGACGTTGAGTATGTACTTGTAAATGTCTTCAAAATCAGGTATGAACTCGTAAATGACCCTATAGGTTGGAGGGTTTTCTGTAGTTCGTCCAAAAAAATTTATCACCCGCTCGTAGAGTCTCACTCAATTTCATCCACATCTTGCTCTCTTTTTCTCACTTTTCCTCTTAATCTTTATCTAGTTCTTTCTCGAATTCGATGATCTCCCTCTAGTTCTATTGTTCGATGGTCGGTGATGGTTTAATAGTTAGATTGGTTCTGTTGGTTTGACGATAATAAGGGTCATTCGATTGGGTATAAGTGTTTATGGTAGTGATAGTGGCGTCAATGGTGATAGTGGTGGTTGTAACATCCCACATCGACCAACGGAGAGGGGGTGATGTACCTTATATGTACATGTCAACCTTCATCTAGTACGAGGCCTTTTGGGAGCTCACTGGCTTCGAAGGCATGGGAACTCCGAAGTTAAGCGAGTTTGGGCTAGAGCAATCTCAGGATGGGAGATCCACTAAGAAGTTGTTCGTGAGCTCCCAGAAACAAAACTGTGAGGGCATAGAAGGGGCTCAAAGCGGATAATATCATGCTACGGCGGAGCTGATCTGGGATGTGACAATTTGGTAACAGAGCTACTCTGTCATGTGGTGCGAGTGTGGCGACGAGGACATTGGGCTCCTAAGGAGGGTCGATTGTAACATCCCACATCAACCAATGGAGATGGGGTGATGTGTCTTATATATACATGCTCACCTCCAACTAGCACGAGGCGTTTTGGGAGCTCACTGACTTCAGAGTCATGGAAACTCTGAAGTTAAGTGAGTTTGGGCTCGAGCAATCTCATAATGGGTAACCCACTGAGAAGTTACTCGTGAGCTACTAGAAACAAAACCATGAGGGCAGAGATGAGGGCCTAAAGCAGACAATATCGTGCTACGGCGGAACCGATCCTGGGATGTGACAGTGGTGGTGCCGATTGGGTTTAATTAGGTGGTTGTGAATTCCATTGGATCTATGGTGGTAATTGTGGTTTAAGTTACGAAGTTTGATAGTGATGGTTGTGGTTCGAGTGGCCATGGATATGTTGAATAATGTAATTTCCCACATTGGAAACTTGAGAAAGTAAATACAATATATAATTGAGTGATTAAACTACCAATAACAGTAAGAAATTTTTGTGATAAAACCCCACACCTATTGGGATTTTTAAGTGGTTAGGTTGGGGACAATTTGGTGTTACTAGTAATGGGTCGCTTGCATTGACGAACCCACAAAGGCGCAAGGAGGTTCAACTTCGCTGGGAAAAATCCATAGAGGTGCTAGATTTGCCCTTCTACTCTAGCACCCACCAATTACTTGATGGGAGTCTTACTGTCGCCCAAAACAGAAGCCTCCCAATTTGAAGATTGCACAATGCTCCCAAATCTCAATTTGAATATCAATGACTTGGAGACGGAGACGGAGACGAAGTCCTTCCTTGGTTTTAAACTTGAAGAAGCATGCCTTATTGAGTCAAGGTATGGTAAGTGCAAGGTAACCCATGTTTCGCTACAATAGTTTTGATAAGATGATACAAATGGCCAATATCTTTCTGCGTAGTTTTACAAATTCAATTAATCTCTAATATATAGTATATTTTAAGGGTGAGCTCAGTCTGGATTGGTTCGGGTTTGACTCCAAACTGTCCACTGAATTGGAGCTCTTCGATGTAGCAATTTCGGCACCGACGTCGAACCACTACCTCTAGTTAACTGGAGATCTTGGTTAACCGGTTGAACGGTTTGGATTGCCTCGGTGTGAGGTTTAGACCAAAGAAGAAAAGAAAAAGGAAAAAATGAGGAGAAGAGGAAAAGAAGAAGAAGAAGAAGGAAAAAAAATAGAGAGAGAGAGAGAGAGAGATGGAGACAAACATAGAAGAAGAAGAAGAAGAAAAATAAATAAAAAAGAGAAGAAGAAGAAGAAGGAAAATAAATAAATAAAAGATAGAGACAAAGAGAGGAAGAAAAAGGCAGAGACAAAAGAAGAGGAAGAAAAAGAAGGAAAAGAAAAGAAAAAGAGACAGAAACAGAAGAAGACGAAAAAAGAAAAAGATAAAAGATAGAGAGAATGAGGGATGGAGACAGATGCGTGTTTTTTTTTGTTTTGTCAGAGGCATGCATATTGGTGGCAGGATAAAGGTTTTTACTTTTATTTTTTACTTCTTATATATTATATATTACTTATAATAATATTTTATTTAGTATGTGTAAATATCAGTGGATTGGTTTGGTTAAACTGTGGTTTTCAATATCCAGCACTGAGCCTCTCTCTTAAAACATTCTTGTATCCGCCAGTGACTCGCTTGTATGATGGTGGTCTTTTGGGATTTGTCATAACAATAATTTGATGGTGGGGGTGGTTGATTAGATGGAGGCTAAGTTGTGGAAACGAACTATTGTTTTTGGATATGTTGAAATTGGTGAAAATTGTGAAAATATCAAATTGATTTTTTTTTTCAAAATTATAACTAAAACTTTGAATCCATTTTACTTTTACCACTAAATGCACATTAGTTTTTTTGAAAATGGAAAAATAATAATTATCCAAAAATAGGGCACAAATTTTTTTGAGTGCCAATAGGACCTGACACAAGGACATAGTTTTGCAAAACTCTCTTCCACTATAAAAAAATTAATAAATAAATAAAAACCAAATAGTAACACCGATTAAGAAGAAAAAGAAGGAAAGAAAAAAAAAAAAAGAAGAGAGAATCTTCTTTTTGTTTATAAAAAAGAAAAAAAAAGTCGTGTGGCTATAAGAATAAAAGTAGTATAGCTGTGCGGCTATACTACAGTTTTGATTATAAAAAATAGTATAGCCAAACGGCTATACTATTTTGACACATGGCAAAATGAGCGCTAGCCGCTAGGTAGCCACTCGGCTATATTACAGTTTTTATTATCAAAAAAAGTATTGCCCCCCGGCTATACTAGTATTGACACGTGGCAAAATGGGCGCTAGTCCTAGGCGGGTCCTCTGTTATTTTTTTCGATGTTTTTATAATAAAATGGTATAGTCGTCCGACTGTACTACGGTTTGTAGGGAGCTTTAGTTTTAAAATACAATATAGTTTACTAATTTGGAAGATTAGGTATTAGGAATACAATTTCATCTAATTAGCATAAGGCCAAAGACCAAAATGTAGTACCTAATTTTACAAAAATATTATTAAAAAATATCAAAATTACACACAATACCACTCCTTCTAAAGCAAGCATACTATGCCACATGTCCATATCTAGCCAACCACCACCGTCGGCCATCGCCACCACCGCCCATTGCTGTTTTGCCACCATCTGTAGGGGACCAACTCAGTTTCACTTAAAAAAAAAAGAAGAAGATTTTGTGTCATTAAAAGGACTCGAACCTTGACCCTCAAAGGAGGAAGGCTCACTCACAAACCACTACACCAAACTTTATTTTGTAATATTTATTCAGTTATACAATATTTACGGTTTATATATATATATATATATATATAAAATCATTTCAACACTTATTCACACAAAAACTGCAAATAAAAACAAAAAATGCAACAAAAATACAATGTAGATATCAATTATGTTAAAAAAAATAAAAATTGAAAACAACTACAAAAACAAAAATTAATTTTATTAAAGAAAAATGGAGGAACCAAGATGAAAGTACTAAAGTGGAAACTGTGATGCAGAAACAGAAACTACAATATAGAAGCGGAAACTGCAATGCATAAACAGAAGCTGCAATACAGAAATGGAATTTGCAATGCATAAACGAAAACTGCAATGCTGAGTTTGGGCAAAAATGCTCAGCTCTAGAGTTAAACAAAACAAAACAATATATATATTTTTAATTCAAGACATGTTGGTAAAATACTTTGTTTTTGGCAATGCAGTTTCTAAAAGTCCAATTTTAAGTTCCCTTGCTCTTGGGTAGTTCTACTCTTCTCTTGCCCCACCCAATTCCTCATCTAGGTAGCCTCTACTCTTCAAATTGGTGAGGTTGAAGGCCAAGGAAAGAACAAAAATCCAATTGTAATTAAATGAAACCTGCAATGCAATTTCCAAAAGTCCAATTTTGAGTTCCCTTACTCTTGGGTAGTTCTACTCTTCTCTTGCCCACCCAATTCCTCATATGAGTAGCCTCTACTCTTCAAATTGGTGAGGTTGAAGACGAAGGAAAGAGTAAAAATCCAATTGTAATTACCAAAACTGCAATGCAGTTTCAGAAAATGCTGCAATGTTGTTTGTGCAAAACTACAATGCAGAACCTGTGTAAATTTTCAATGAACTAAAGCTTAAATGGTATTGCAAGATATTATATGACAATGATGGCATCAACCATTTTCAAATCAAGACAAATGCATAGTAAGTGAGCTTTATAATAAGAAGTTGCAGCTAAATTAGATCATTGTCTGACCAAATTATGTATAGCTAGGTGGGTCCTTTTGTTTTTTAATTTTTTATAATTATTATAGCCGCACGGCTATACTTGGATATTTTTTATAATAAAAATAATATAGCCGCGCTGCTATATTAGCCTTGAAACGTGGCGATATGGGCTTCAGACGGGTCTCATTTTTTTAAAAAAATAAATAATATAGCCGCCCGGCTATACTCTGATTTTTCAATAATAAAAATAGTATTGTCCCAAATTCAGCTGGGTTAAAATAGAATAGAACCGTTTTTTTCCCTCTCACACACAATATGAAATTCAAAGCCAAAAGCTAGAAAATAGTATAGGCGCTATACTTGATTTTTGTTCTAATTTTTTTTAAAAATAGAATAGCAGGGAAGGGTTATTGGTTTTTTTTAATTTAAAATTTTATTTTATAAGTTGTCTTTAATAAATAGTATAGACGAGCGGCTATAGTCTTTTACATATGTATGCATATATATATATATATATATATATATATATATATATACACAGAGAGCTTCCATTGAGGGATCCTTCAAATAAGCTTATTTGAGGGACACCCCTTGTAGGCCCCACTCCGGATTGTATTTCACTAATCTAAACCTTCTATTTTGTAGATACTCATTCAAAGATCATTTCTACAAAAAATCACTTGAATCCGATATCATTTGACCACTCAATTAAGTTATTGAAATTTTAGCATTTTCTTGAAGCACCGTGTTTATTGATTTTGTAAGACACAATTGGATGTCGAAAAGGTTTCCGATTTGTCTAATTTTTTGTAAGGATGATCTATGAATGAAAACCTAAAAAATAGATTGTTTGGATCATTGGGAAAAAAATTGTAGGGTACCCTAAAGGGCGTCCCTCAAATAAAATTATTTGAGGGATCCCTCAATAGAAGGGGTATATATATATATATGTATGTTGGTACATATTTTTCAACAATACATTCGTGTTCTATACACGTCTTACGTTTTCTTTGAAAAGCAAACATATAATAGTCGTATTGTACGTATTTCTAATGTTTTATACACTATTTTGTACAAAATTTTCAATAAGACACATAAAATTCATGTTTTATACAAATAATTCTCACATATTATTGAATAAGAATAACATATGTCATAAAAATTATATTAAAATATCATATAGTGGAAGATTAATATCTATTTTAGATATGTTGCAAATTAATATCTATAAGGTACAAACTAATGCAACTAGGAGGGTCCTTTTTTATTATTAATTTTTTAATTAAATAGTATAGCCGGGCGGCTATACCAGGATTTTTTATTATAAAAAATGGTATACAATAATATATTATATATTACTTATATATAATATATAATATATTACTTATAATAATATTTTATTTATTATGTGTAAATATCAGTGGTTTGGTTTGGTTAAACTGTGGTTTTCAATATCCAGCACTGAGCCTCTCTCTTAAAACATTCTTATATCCGCTAGTGACTCGCTTGTATGATGGTGGTCTTTTGGGATTTGTCGTGACAATAATTTGATGGTGGGGGTGGTTGATTAGGTGGAGGCTAAGTTGTGGAAACAAACTATTATTTTTGGATATGATGAAATTGGTGAAAATATCAAATTGATTTTTTTCAAAATTATAACTAAAACTTTGAATCGGTTTTACTTTTACCACTAAATGCAAATTAGTTTTTATGAAAATGAAAGCAAATAATTACCCAAAAACGGGGCACAATTTTTTTTGAGTGCCAATATGGCCTAACATAAGGACATAGTTTTGCAACTCTCTCTTCCACTATTATAAAAAAAATTAAAAAAAAATCCAAATAGTAACACCAATTAAGAAGAAAAAGAAGAGAGAATCTTCTTTTTGTTTATAAAAAAGAAAGTCATTTAGAAGGGTTGGGGCTAGGCTACCTAGGTATGGGAAAATATCCTTAAATTTGGGACAGATTTCAACCTTGTGGCGTGCATACAAAGGCGCAAGGAGGTGTAGTTGCACCTCCCCTTGTCAGAAAAATCCATGGAGCTGAGTTTGCCCCTCTGCTCTGTCTTGAAGGTGTCCACCACCTGTATGAGAGAATGCCTGAGCGAACTTTCTGTGTTTGGTTGCTATGTGCAGGCGCATCGTGCTTTTAAAAAAAAATTTGTGTGGCCAAAACGACGTCGTTTTAGACCATGCCTTAAAAAAAAGAAAAAAAAGTAAATCTACTTCAATACGATTTTTTATAATAATAAAAGTAGTACAGCCATGCGGTTATACTACAGTTTTTATTATAAAAAATAGTATAGCCGTAGGCTATACTATTTTGATACATAGCCAAAATGGGCGCTAGCCGCTAGGCGGGTCATCTATTTTTTTATGTTTTATAAAGAGTATAACCGAGCGGCTATATGCGGATATTTTTATAATAAAATAGTATAGCAGCCCGGCTACACTACTGTTTTTTATTATCAAAAAAAGTATCGCCGCGCTGGTATACTAGTTTTGACACGTGACGAAATGGGCCCTGGCCCCAGGCGGGTCCTCTTTATATATATATATTTTATAAATAGTATAGTCGTGCGGCTATACTAGATTTTTAATAATAAAAATAGTATAGCCGTCCGGTCATATTACGGTTTGTATTATTTAAAAATAGGATAGCCACGAGGCTATACAATTTTTGACACGTGGCCAGTCTTTTTTCATGTTTTATTATAGCCGCCCGGCTATACTGGTTTTGACACGTGGGGAAATGGCGCAAGCGGGTCCTTTTTTTTTTTGATAAATAGTATAGCCGCGCGGCTATACCAGTATTTTTAAATTATAAAAACCCTTTACATTACAAACACTTGACAACACTGACTAAAGTAAAAACCATCAAGAGTTTTCTCTCATTCAGCCACACTGAAGTAAGTTTAATTTTGTTCATTCTGAATAAAAGGAATGGCTGCAACGCTTTTTAGACTTTTATTTGCTTTGGTGATTATGTAATTTTTGGCTATGGCGCAACACGTTGTTGAGGATTCACATATGTCGTTCTCCTGAAGAGTCCAACTGCCATCCGGAAAATTGTGAAGCTTCATGTAAGGATGAACTCAAGGATGATGTCATGAGGTTTGAATGTGTGCCTATTGGTGAAGCAACTGTTTGTGTGTGTTTTAGCAAAAATTACTAGTAATTAACAATACTGATGTTGGCATTGTAAGTGTCTAATAATAATCCATGATGCATTTTTATATGATTGGTGTTGTTGCTTTCTTTATCGTTTATTGTTTCACAAATCTTCTTCAATTGGACAAAAGAAGAAAAAAAAATCGTAACGAAATTTCACCATGAGATTGGCACACTAAACTTCCCAAGCTTCCAGATTAAACATGAGAAATTTCACCAAATATTGGCTCCATTTCCTTGAGCCAACTTTACAGATTAAACATGACCTTAATGGCATTGCCTCCACCAGCAGTCTGGTTTCAAATGCTTTTTCCACTGACAAAGGTTTTCCGGGGCAAATTCAACCGCCATTACATCGCTTTTGTTTAGATTGTTCCAAACACATTGACTTCAGGAATTATCCTGTGTATCTAATACTAAACACATTTACTTATGACTGCTTATTTGTTACGCATTTCAAGCATACATATCGTTATATCTTAGTTTGTAGTGGCTCTTTCTTTCAATCAAACCTCCCCAAATTGTACTCGTTCATTAAACTGTAAATACTGAACACTGAAGAAAATGTAGAAAAGAACTAACCCTTACTGAAAATAATGAAAAAAAGAAAAGAAAGAAGGAGGCATGGTAAAAGATAAATCTTAACACTAAACGATGAGGACTCCTAAACGAAAGGTACGGAACTTTTTATCCAAGTTTAGAAAAAGGAAAGTTTTTGTGGAATTCATGATAACACAGACTTGAGCTTTCTCGAGGAAACCAGTTGGAGGGAGGTTTGAGCGCCCTTTTACTCAGAGATGCTGAAGATGATGATACGGACTACAACTGCTGCTACTTCTTCTTCTTGTTATTGCTGGAACAGCAGAGGTATGAATTGTCTTCACTCTAACTCCAGTTTTCTCGTTTTCGTCAACAATTACTTTGCTTTCTTTCACTCTCAACCTTCGAAACCGATCAAATCTACAAGAACCCAACTAGAGCAGCCAAAAAGAGACTTACCCAAAATCACAAATGTTGAGGATGCTTTCAATGTGTTCGATAGAATGCTTCAAATGCGCCCTCTGCCTTCTGTTGTCCGTTTCAATAAATTCTTGGGTCAAGTTGCAAAATTGAAACATTACTCGGCCGTCATCTCATTCTATAACCAAATGGTTGTGTCGAGAATTGGACATGATGTTTGTATCCTAACCATTCTCATAAATTGTTATTGTCATCTAAACCAAATGGGGTTTAGTTTATCTGTACTGGGAAAATTCTTCAAACTTGGTCTTGAACCAAATGTCTTTACCTTCACCACTCTAATCAACGGCTTTCTTCTCGAGAATAGAGTGGCGGAGGCAGCAGGAATTTTCAACAAAATGATTGCGGGAGGTAATTGTCAGCCTAATGTGGTTACTTATGGCACACTAGTTAAGGGCTTTTGCATGAAAGGTAACAACAGTGCAGCTATTCAATTGCTTAGGAAGATGGAGGAAGGAGCTTGCAAGCCTGACCTAGTTGTCTATAGCACAATCATCGACAGTCTTTGTAAGGATACACTAGTTGATGATGCATTAAACTTCTTCTCAGAAATGATGTGCAAGGGTATTTCCCCAGATGTCATTACCTATAACTCTTTGCTTAATGGAGTTTGCAAATTAGGTGAGTGGAAAGAAGCTGCAAGGTTGTTGAATGACATGGTGGGTAAAAATATCTTTCCAGATGTGTGCACATTCAGTGTCTTGGTAGACACATTTTGTAAGGAGGGGATGGCTGGGGAAGCAGAAGGCGTGGTCGAAATGATGATTGAAAGAGATATTGAACCTGATAGGGTTACATACAATTCACTTATGGATGGTTACTGTTTGCGAGGAGAAATGAGCAAGGCTGGAAAAGTTTTTAAACTAATGCTTAGCAAGGGATCGATGGTTGATGTTGTTTGTTGCAACACATTGATAAATGGATATTGTAAGCATAAGATGATGGATGAGGCCATGATGCTACTTCGGGAAATGACTTGTAAGGGACTGGTTCCGGATATCGTTACTTATAACACTCTTGTTGACAGTTGTTGCAAAGTGGGGAAATTAGGTGATGCACAACAGTTGTTCTCAGAGATGCAAGCTTGTGGTCAACTTCCAGATGTTCAAACTTATGCTATTCTGCTGGATGGCCTGTGTAAAAACCAACAAATTTCTACAGCAATCCAACTGTTTAAAGAGATGGAAGGCAAGAAGTTGGATGCAGATATTGTGATTTACACTATTCTTATTGAAGGTTTGTGCATAGCTGAAAAAATTGAATCTGCAAAGGAACTCTTTTGTAGTTTATCATCAAGAGGGCTTCAACCGAATGTAAGGACATATACCATAATGATTAATGGACTCTGTATTGGGGGCCTAACAAGTGAAGCAGAAAAGCTGCTTATCGAAATGGAAGAGAAAGGTTGTTCTCCAAATGGTTGGACCTACAACGTAATTATTCGAGGGTTTATCAATAACAATGAGACAGTAACGGTGACAGGACTTATTCAACAAATGGTGGAGAAGGGTTTCTCAGCAGATGCATGGACTACAGAATTGATAGTTGATCTATTGGTTAAAGATAAAGTAGATCCTGCATTGTTGCCATTGATGCAAAAAGAGAATTATGAACTTAATTTGCCTCAGTTAAAGTTGAACAGATCTTCTGACCATCCCAATAAACATTGAAGCTCTTCCACCTCTGGCAACCATGGATGTGTTATATCTGTCATCTCTAAATCCATCATGTGACAATGTTGAGCAGTAGATATAAATTTACCGATAATCGTAACATCTTTGAAACAATTGGCTTGTTTTTTTGTACGCAGGTCTTTTTAAGTTTCTTTCACAAACATTGTGCAATTGACTGACTCTGCGTGTTTACGTTATTTTGCGGTATACAGACTTGGTTATATAAAGATATCATTGGGGGATATCCTGTGATCATGATAGAGAAATTTCTATGTTACTCTTTTAAGGTTGTTAAATTTATTAGAGAGAAGCAGGGTATTTGGACTGATATAATCCGATTTTTCAGCTGACCAAGACTTTGCAGTTTCGGCAAAAACCAGCCTTTGATTAAGGGGCCTTCTACAACTTCTTTTCATTTTTTTTTTATTTGTAATAATTTTGTGAAGAACATGGTGAAATTGTCTAACCCTTGATTGGTTCTGAATGCTCATTTGGGAGTGATTCAAGATGGAGTTCAGAGGGCAAGATTATGTTTTAGCGGAGAGCAACGTTCAGAAATTCTAGCATCGTGCTTGTAGCTTGTGAAATGCAAATTTATTGAGTGCTGCTAAACGAACCCTAAAATTAACTGAGTACACCTTATAATCTAAGTTAACCATAATATTTTAATCAAAATGTAAAATTAACTAAGTACACCCTATTTAACTACCAAAAATAGCCCTAGTACAACACTCTAATACCAATTCTAAACCAGGTTTCTCTTTTTACATGAATTTGTGTCCTCTTTTCAGATTTTGGGTTTCATCAAAATCTTTAATTTCGTAATACCAATCCTAAACTAGTACTCGTTGCACTATTCGTGAGCACCAAGCAATACGAAAATTTTTCTACATCTGATAAGGGTTGAATATAGTGGGTGTATTTATTAAAATTTTATTTGTTTCACAATTTAATATATCTTTTTTGGTCATTTTATATTATGGTAAATTAGTAATTCAATAAGTAGTTTGATAGTAGGATGTACTCAATTAATTTTAGAATTCGTTTAGCAACACTCAATTTATTTGATAGTTCTTGTGGATCATGGTGGGAAACATATTTAAGAAATTTCAGACACAACTAATCATGAATACAATTTTGGCTCAATAACAACCATATAAACAAAAAGGGAACTTGAGCAACTCAATACTGTAGTGGCCTTTCTTCAACCTGTTGATTTCTTATTTGCTCAGGTGTTCCTTGCTCTGGTGTTCCTTGGTCTTCATCATTGCCTGCAAACTGATTCATCATAACTTCTCCAAATTTACCCATCATCTGTGGGTTCATTGGTGCTCCTTGTGGTGGTAGGCCATTAGGCATATTGGCCCCACCGTTTTGTCCTAAAATGCACAAAAATATGTGTCACAATACCAAACATTACTGACAAAAATGTGGACGGAAACTTAATTTTAACGTGATAAGTTGAATGACATGCGCGGTCTAGTTAAAAATAACGTGTTACAAAAGCTATGTAAATACACATGCAATTGAATGGAGATTATAAGTTGTGTGCTGACCTGCATTGGTTGCTGCTATGGCAGCTGCTCTTCTCCTTTTACTTTGGCTCATAGAACAGACAAAGATCACCACAATAACCCAGAAAACAAAGAAAGCTGGAATTGCAATTCCAAGAATTAATGGTAGCTTGCTGTTTTTCTTCTTGCTGCTGCTACCAGAAGAAGGGCCTCCACTGTTATCAACTACTGTCTTACAGGACCCACCAGAGGCACACAGATTAGGGTTGCCTGACGACCTTTTTCCCCCAAAAAAGCAAAAAAGAAATAATTTTTAAATAATTTTTTTAAAAAATCCAAATTTGAGAATACAAGGCAAATAATAAAAGAATAGAGAAAAAATTATAAAGGACGCAATCGTTTCCCCAAGAAAAGTCCTGAGTTCGAGTCCTAGCATCGGTATAGTGTGTGTGAGTTTAGTATGGTTGTCGCCACTCTCAATAAAAAATGTCCTACAAAAAAAACCTGAGCTTATACTTACACTAACTTCAGCTTGTTATTGTTTGAAATTGTGGTTGGTATGGGTCCACTGAGTTTATTGTCTGCCAAATTCCTAATAGATGGACAAAATTTCTGGTTAATTATGCAGAAATTAATTAGGTGGAATATCATATGCTAGGAGAAATTTTCTAGGAAAAGCTCACAGTTGTTTTAGATTAGGTAAGGTGCCAAGAAAGTCAGGAATGGATCCACTCAAGCTGTTGTTGTGCAAGTCTCTGCATTTCAAAAAATAATTCAAAAGTGACATAATTAGAATTTTGTAACAAAAAAATAAAATAGGTTTTCTGCAATTTACAATTTATTTATTTTCTTATGCAACTTACATTGTCTGAAGAGCATCCAAAGAGCTGAATTCTGGGAGTTGCCCAGAGAGACCAAAGCCACTCAGATATCTGAAGGTTTCAAATGCATTACAAATTATAATAAATGTATTTTATTAATATGAAAAAATTAAGTAAAGAAATAAATAAATAATTACAGTGCTGTGACGCGGGGTGTGTCGTCAGCAGAACAATTGACCCAATCCCATGTAAATGGGGACGGTAGGCATGGGTCACCAGTCCATTCCTGTAGTGTGCTAAACTTATCTTGCAACGTAGCTAAACCTGCCACTGATAGATCAAAAGCAAAGCCACAAGGGAAAAATTATCATTATTTTTAATTTAATAACTAGAAAATGTCTATTAACGGAGTTTAGCCCAATAGAAAAGGATTTTGACTTGTAAACTAGAGTTCTCAGGATTGAATACCTACAACATCATAATTGTGTGTGTGAGATATAATAAAAAAATTAAGGACTAGATTACCAACCATCTTTGCTATCAGTTCCATCCGTGATCGGACCGCTGACATAATAAACTTCCATGGCATTGATCAAAGGAGGAAGCGTGGAGTCCGAAGTAGCCACCAAAGAGAAGGAAGTGTTTGAAGAAGCACTTATGTTGGTAATGGACATCTCAACGACACTTCCATAGGCTGGAACAATGGGGTCGAAGTGAGACTTGCCGTCAATGTAGATCTCGAAGGATCGGGTTTGGGTCGAATCAAGTTCGGTTACTTCGGAGAAGTACATGATGATGTAGATGGGAACTTCAACGGGTGGAAGATCAGTGACCAGAAGTATTGCTTCAGAAGTTTTTGAGGTTGTTATTCCATACTGGAAAGCAGCTACAGGAGGCTGATCAGGCACAGATGTATCAATAGTTTGTGCATCAGTTGTGACTTTTACTAGTCCATTGCCAACCTCCACTGCATCCCAAATCCTATCAAAATCATCACTTGGATACCTGAAATATTTAATATCAGGAAATTAAAGTCAGATTGAAATAAAAAAGAATTCAAGAATATTAGGTTAGTGATCGCACAATTCTTAAGCTTGGGTTAAGTTGATTAAGTTTGGCCAAGTCAGTTGAGAATTGGATTGAGGGATTGAATATAGCATTTAAGTACCATGTTTACAAAGGCTTGACCCTGACCAATAATCTTAAGGTCCTTAATTTGCATATTGTACTTATTAAAACTTTATAACATCTACATAAAACAAAAAAAAAGGCGTCAAAATGCTTGCTAAAATCGCTTTTGTTAGAAGTACGTTGAAATTTTAATTTCATTAAAATGCAAGTAGTTTATTTAAAAAAATTTTAAAAAAAACATTTATAAGAATTTCCTAAAGAACTAAGTACAGTATGTGGTTTTCTAGAAAGCAATAAAAAGTGCTTTAATAACTCATAAGGACCTTTTGTTTTTATACCCCGCACAACCAAAAGTAGTTCAGCTCATCTGAAAAACGCTTTTAACCCTTATAACATTTCACTCTTTATCTAGGCAAAACAAAAGGAGGGAAAAAGAAACGTCGCACACTCTTTCTAAGAAGGCAAAGAGAAAGTAGGTGAGTAGCGTAGCATATATACCTTATAGCTTCAGTTGCACCATAAGCAACCCTTCTTGTGAGAAGCATGGCGTATTCCGAATCGACATGGTTGTACATGTCCGAGGCCAAGCCCCGGATCTCAATCGCCGATATGAACGGAAGCTGGTTAGGCTGCGTCTGAGCAAGACAAAGCTCTATAGAATCACCTTTCGTGATATATATAACTTCATAATACACAACACCTTCAGCTGAAGTTTGAATGGTGTTCCAATAGTTTCCATCCAATTGAAGATCAAAGCTAGGAGGAGCTGACTTTTTGTCATAGTTTCCATAATAAAAACTTGCACGCACAAGAAATTGAGAGCCCTTTTCTGCTTTGATGGAGTAACAGTTTTTTTTCCTAGTTGAAAACACCCTCAAGGTGCCCATTACGTTAGACACTCCATTGGTGGTTTGCACCACTTGGGACTCGCCATTTTGAACAAAGTCGTCGTCTCCTACCCATTTTATTGAATTTTCATCTGTGTAGGAATCCGATGACCCACAATCGATGCTAACAACTACAAATGTAGCAAGCAAATAGAAATTAGTTTGGATATAATGCATGCATTCACGTAAGAATGATAATTAAGCACAAAAAAGTTGGGTTATTGCTAGCACTATTACTGATTACATCTCTCTCAAGAAATTCACATGAGATATGATAAGGGCGCATGATAAATGAAAATTATTGTAATGTCATTTGTAATGTACTTATTGATCACATATCTTGTAATAGTTACGAGAGATGAAATGTGATCGTATATAAGTATAGTACAAAAAACGTAATTAGTAAATGCGTTACTCACGATTAGCGGATACAGATAGAAGAGCTAGAGCAATGAGGAGCAACAGCAGTACTATGGAGCTAGCCATGGTGAGCTGACCGAGCACTGAGGAGCAATATGGGAAGAGGCACATATGATATAAGTACTTAGGAATTAAGATGAACCTTAGTGATAGTGGGTTGGGTTCTGACCCTTGGATTAAGGGCTTTGACTTATGGAGCTCTTCCTGGCCAATAATGCCACGTGGCGTGTTTTAAGGAGATGGGTCGGCTGGAAATGTCTACTCCATTGGTGGAGATCAGGTGAGTTCGAGCTCACATGAGACCAAAAAGTACTAAAGCTAGACCGAATAGAATTGCAGAGTGCTTTATTTTTTTTGGCTTAAAGGTTTTCTCTTGACGGAGCACTAACTGATTTGAGAGTATAGGTGAAGCTCCTCGGCTAAAACACACCAGATCCTAACTGTATTGACTTTGACTTTTGTTACAGCTCTCCATTCATTTGATTCTAGGGATCCTCAACGGCTGCTGGTGATTTTCTGGCAAAGGAAAGGAGTTGACTTGATTAATAGCTAAGCAAGTTGAAGACTAAAGACCCAGCTAAGATAGCCACGACATTTCCTATGGAGATCAATGGCTTCCATATATATATACATTTGCTGTAATTATAATTGCTTTTATAAACAGTTGACAATAAGCTTGATGTACGTGCATGAACATGAAAACCAAATTTGTGAATGCATTCACATGAAGAGAAGAAAAATGTTAGAAGTAATATTAGACCACATTTGAATAGCTTGAAGAGATTCTTTCAATACGCAAGCCAACAATGATTTATAGGTGTAAATATGCGGCAGGCTACTAATAATACTTATCGAAACTTTGGTTCACATTTGAAAATCTTACAAAAAACTTGTAGTTTAAGTGATTAAGAGCATTTATCTGATATTTTATTTCGATTCCCCCTCCCTAATATCGCTTCGAATACCCCTAACACAAGTAAAGCTGGTGTTCAAGTCACTTCGACATTTGAAAAGAAAATTCAATAGTGAAACTGTTAGAATGGAAATATATAACTATAATATTTAATAGGTCGTCCACTAGTTTACAAATATCTTAAGTTTCTTACAAGTTGCATTATCTTAAGATCACCCATGAAGCGGAAGTAGCCAAAAAGAGAAAGGAAAAAAAAGAAAGAAAAAAAGGCCACCCAGAAACCTGAAAATCTCAAGAGCTAGCACCTACAAATTTTGAACCCCAGACAGAAAAGGATGTCAGGATTTTACCAAGTTCTATGGCTATTCTGTGTCTTGACAAAAGCAGGATACTTATAACTGCATAGAAAAAGAAAATTCAATAAAGACAGAACCCATGAAGAGTCGTCGCACATCGGATCTGAAGTAGCTTGGCCAAAACTTAGAACTCAATTCACCAACCAAACCTCAAATCCCAAATTCTCATTGTTTAAGCAGCTGGACCATGACGATATATCGTATTTTCCTATTGAATAATTTTTTAAAATAATTTGTGGACTGAATTGCCCCTCCAAAACTAATAGAAGTTAAAAAAATTTGATGGAAATTGAGGATTGTCTTTGAATTGCTTCAAATTGAAACCACGGAGACAAAATTGATCAAATTGAAACGACAAAGACCAAAGTGATAAAATTGGCAAACTACAGGAACCAAAAGGGACTTTTTGCCTATATTAATTGGCAATTGGCAAATCTCAAAATCCATGAAAATAGCTTTCCAAGTTCTTCATTGGAGGCAATTTTACAAAGGAAGAGGAGCGTCAACATTGGGCTGCAACACTGACTCTATTAACAAGCATGAGCAATTTTTGATATTCTAATAATTATATTCATAGAATTTCTATGTATTGGTAAAATGAGTGACCAATTATCACAAAACTTCTTGATTCAAAACCGAGTCTGCAAGAGATACTGGGTAATTACACTCTGCTCTAACTATAAGCTCAGTTCAAAAGAATTACTTCACTGGCATACCTTCAAGCACCGTCAACCATTCTAAGACGAACAGTACATTCATGGTTGCCAAGGGTACAGCCATTTCAAAGTTCCAAATTAACTTCGCGATGTTTCTTTTATCAATGGCAACAAAGCCGGATCTACATCATCTTTAGACAATAAATCAACAATCAATTCCATAGTTGATGCATCCGCAGAGAAACCCCTCTCCACCATTTGTTGAATAAAAACCATTGCCCTCGATGTCTCATTACTATTGATAATCCCTCGGATAATTGTATTATAGGTGCAATCATCTGGAGAACATCCATTCTCTTCCATTTCTCCAACCAACTTTTCCGCTTCACTAATTAGGCCTACATTACAAAACCCACTGATCATTATATTATATGTCCTGACATTAGGTTGATGTCCTTTTGATGATAAACCATAGAAAATGTCCAGTGCAGATTCAATTTTTCCAGCTATGCACAAACCTTCAATCAGAATATTGTAAATCACAATATCAATATCCAACTTCTTTCCTTCCATCACTCTAAAAAGTTTCATCGCCATAGGAAGTTGTTGGGTTTTACAGAGGCCATCCAGTAAAACTGCATAAGTTTGAACATCAGGAAGATGGCCACAACCTTGCATTTGAGAGAACAACTTATGTGCATCACGTATTCTCCCCAGTTTGCAGAAACCATCCATAAGAGTGGTATAAGTGATGGTATGAGGAACCATTCCCTTACGAGACATTTCCCGAAAAAGCATCATGGCATCATCAATGTTTTTACACTTACAATATCCGTTTATCAATATGCTATAACTACGAACATTAGTCATGGAGTCCTTGCAAAGCATCAGTTCAAAAACCTTTTTCGCCTTGTCCATTTCTCCTCGTAAACAGTAACCATCCATAAGTGAATTGTATGTAACCGCATTAGGTTCAATATCTCTTTCAATCATCATTTCGACCACAGTTTGAGCTTCCCCAACCATCCCCTCCATACAAAGTGTGTCTACAAAGACATTGAAGGTCTGCACATCTGGAAAGATATTTCTACTCACCATTTCATTCAACAACCTCGTAGCTTCTTTCCACTCTCCTAATTTGCAAACTCCATGAATCAAGGGATGTATAGGTAATGACATTTGGGGCAATACCCTTGCTCATCATTTCAGAGAAGAGGTTCAGTGCATCAACAACTAATGTATCCTTACAAAGACTGTCAATTATCGTGTTATAGGCAACCAGGTTAGGGTTGCATGCTCCTTCCTCCATCCTTCTAAGCAACTGAATAGCTGCACTGTTGTTACCCATTCTACAGAAACCCTTTATTAGTGTGCCGAAAGTAACCACATCAGGCTTACAATTACCTGCCTTCATCATTTTGTTGAAAATTTCTGCAGCCTCAGCCACTCTATTCTCGGTAAGAGAGCCGTTGATTAGAGTGTTGAAGGTATAGACATTTGGTTCAAACCCAGATTTAAAGAGTTGTCCCAAGACAGAAAAACTAAACCCCATTTGGTTGAGATGACAAAAGCAATTAATGACAATAGTTAGAGTACAAACATTAGAACCAATTCCAAACAGACCCATTTGGTTGTAGAAAGAGATGACGACCGAATAATGTTTCAATTTCACAACTTGACCCAAGATTTGATTGAAACGGCCAACTGAAGGCAGAGGACGCATGTGAAGCATTTCATCGAACACATTGAAAGCATGCTCAAGATTTCTGACTCTGGTTGGGTCTCTCACACCAAACTGCTTTGGCTGGGTGTTTCTAGATTTATTTGGCTTCGAATTTGAGGGTTGAAAATGAAACAAGGCTGAGTAATCGTTGAAGAGAACAACAACAGTAGAGTGAAGAGAAAGCATACCTTTGCTGCCATTAGAAGATGCAGTTGCCGTCATCATCTTCATCATCTCAGAGACTCAGCCGATACTCAAACTTGAATGAAAGTGGGAAGGAAGGAAGCTCTCAAACTTCGACGCTAGTCCCTCAACCATCACTTCCACGCTCTTTATTAAAGTTCCGAATCACGAAGGGAGGGGGATTCGAACTCAGGCAACGAGGGGAATATATCTGTTTTAATAAACTTCACTAAGTCCAAATCTGCATTTTTCATTTTATTTTATGGCATACTAATCGAATTAAAAAGAAAAAGAAAGTAATTTTTATCGTTCATAGCTAAAATTTAGCCCATAGATTTATAAATATCAATTTTTATAAAAGTTTTCTACTATAGTTAAAATCGTACTTAAATAAACATAAATATCCTCAAAAATAAAAAATTAAATAAACCTATAAATATTGTGCAATTCCACCATGACACCACCAAGTTGCATCAACCACGAAAGAACATAAAAAAGAATATTGGAGGATCTTCCGATGGCATTAACAATAAAGAACATCTAATATGTCGCAGATGCAAAAGCATCACCACTTGCTGAAGCCCAAGAGTATCCATACCAATCCCTGAATGCTGAATGAATTTAGAATAAATAAATTAAAATTTGATTTTTTAAGTTTGAGTTTTGACCAACAAAGACCATATTTTCCTGGTGCGAAACTAATCCTTATTGTCTCACATAAGGCCAACACAAGCACACATGTGTATACATATTAGAGCATCTACCGGGGTGTATAATGGGCCCATTTTTTAGTTGTCATCTCTCCCCTCCTCTCTTCCGGCTACATTGCTGGACTAACAGCTTTAATTTTAAAAAACAGCTGGCTTTTAATTTTTTTGGATGAAATCATATTTTCTTAAAATTTAAATATTTTTAGTCATATTATTTATTTGGAACAACACCAAACGCCTTATAATATTATGGTTAAACTATCAATACTCTCCGGAACAGATTAATACTATGTGCAAAATTTGAAATTTAAAGACATGATTGTAATAACTCAGAAAATCAGGTGAATCCTTACGGATGTGTTTGGTTCTATTTAATATTTATGGATTAAGACTTAACTTATTTGCCATTGCTTGAAAAGGCATTGATATATGTTTGTAACGTGAACTTCAGTTACATTAAAACAGGCAGGAACAATGGGGTCGGTCAGTAACCTCCATGGGTTCCAAATTTGATCATAGTCCATTTATTTTGAGGATGAGCTCCTTCTCAGTTTTAAGGAGCTAATTTTATTCCAAAATATATATATATATAATGAAATTCATCACAACATAAATAGTAGCACTCAGCAAAGTTGAGGTTCAAAAATTTAAGGCTGCTTAATTATTTAATTGAAAATCCAAAATTTGGGCTTAACCAGTTTTTTCGAATTGCATAAATGGACTTTTACTGTTTCAAGCCTGCTTGCATACTCTGAATCTCAAGAATGTGTGGGCCTAGATCAAAAGTCAGCCCAACACTCCGAATTATGCGAGTGCATTTAAGACTTGTGTTCTTGACTTTTAGACTAAGGTTAATGATTGTCTTAATAAATAAAAAGTTTTTGCTAATTCCATCCCAAATAAATGAATTTAAATTCCACGACGATAAAATGAATAGAAAAATAGGACACGTAAGAAAAAAATACCAGCACTCCAAATAAATGGCAAAACACAAATTTTTTTGGGTGCTTAATTCCATGCGAAAATTCAGGCATTTTGCACAGCCTATAAGACGAGTTGAAAAAGAAACGTGAGAATGAGATCATATGCTGGCAATTGGCATATATATGTAGATTTTCATGACTTATTTAAATCTCCTTTCGTTTTTGTTTTTCTGCTTTTGCCAATTGTGTATTGCCGCGTCCCTCCCTTCCCTAGATATTTTATGTCATTAGTTTTTGCGGTTTTTGTTTTGTGTGCGACTTTGGTGGGTTTAAGAAAGTTCGGCAAATAGACGGTAGGTTTTACATTTGCCAACCGAAAGAAGCACCTCCACTCCACTGCTGGACTCTCGGTGGCCTTCATATAATACTATTTCTAGGCCCACTTGCCAATTGCCCCCACAAAGACTTTCTTTCCCTTCTTTTTTAATAGATAAGCAATCTTTTTTTCTTTTGTAAGAATTGACATTGAAAGCAGTGATTAATGTGAAACGATGCCTTGTAAGTTTTGTATTCAAATTATTTACACATTCATGAAGGATGATGGATTATACATAACACACATCTTAAGATGAAAGACAACATATAGTTAATTCAAATGATTCATTTATAAATTAAGACAAAAAGAAGGAACCACAAACTCAAAAATGTTAAGTTTAAGCTTTTAATTATGAGCAAATCACACTTTTCCTTGTCGAGAGCACATAATGCTTAAGTTTATCTAATACGTGTGATTTATGTGATAGTAATAACTTTTCATATTGTTTTAACTTGGATTTTGTTCAACATCAACATGTCCCACATAAGAAGATATAACCCGTTTTCCATGGCGGCAATTGAAACTGTTTTTTTTTTTTTTGGTGATAAGCAAATGAAACTGTTGATGCTGAAGAGGTCTACACGTTATTTCGACTTTTTTTTTTCTATGGCTACAGATTATTTGATATTTTTACTAATTTGTGTATGTTATTAATAATTGAAGAAACATGCTTGCATTATTCCATACCTTCTCCCATTTTAGATAGAATATGTTTATACCGTAAATAAACGGCCTATGACCACTGAACACGTGGACGAGATCGATACTGATCACAGAACCCCTTCGGCATTCCCCCTACCGAAGCCATCAAGTTTGGCCCTTTTTGCCATCAGACACGTGTCATGCTCACAATCCATGTCCAGAGTCCCACATCGGAAATATGAGCACAGTGCACACCTCCCAAGGCCTATATAAGGAGACCCATATCCCCAAAAGGGAGAGATCAGAACTATCGGTACGCTATCGTGTGATCTGTCAGTTAACTTTACTAAATCCGTACTTACTTAAGCATCGGAGAGCCTTCGGCCGGTACCGCACCGGTACCCCAAGGATTTACCGAACGTGTCCTTTTGTAGGTACTTATCCCTCCAGAGTGGACCACTTACTGAGGACAGTCGCCTACCGACGGGATAATTTAACTAAGTTGACGAAACACGTACTAAACCACTTTTTCGCATCAACAGTTTGGCGCCGTCTGTGGAAAATCGAAAAATTATCAACCCACAATCTCCTAAACACATGGAGACCACTTCAATACCCGCGTTCTTAACGGAAGAGGGGGTACCGTTGGAAGGCAGAGCGGAGCTAGCCCAGCGCTACCTCTAAGCACTCCCTTCGGAAACGCTCCCGCTACCCAAACAACCGCCGAAGCCGAGCTAGCAGTCCAAATCGCCTCCTTACGGAAGGACATGGCGAAGCTTTAGGAACACAACAACTTTCTTTCGTCCAAGGTGGACGAAACCCAGCAGCTGCTTCACCAGCAGCACACGCAGAACATCCAGACAACTCACTCTTCCGAAAGCCTGCAGACCCCTCATAGGAGGAAGAAACGCGATAAGGTAGCGACGGCAACGCCCGCACCTTCCAAACAATTGGTGGTCCCGGCACCCAGGGATCAGCCACATGTCCCAAAGAAGGTATACACCGATTGTCGACATCGGATTAATGATCGGGAGGCAGAGAGACAGAGGTCTTCGATCAGGATGAGCGCTCGACTAAGGGATTCACGGATGAAGGTCCTGGGGGACAAGTCGCCCATTCGGAAAGTTAGAGGGCTGGGCCCCGCAGAGGAGTCGGAATCCGAGTACATCCCGTCCGGGACGCAAACTTCCACCTACCGTTCGGCAACACATTCGCGGACCTCGGAGGTTAATTCGCTGGACCTACAGAGGCGAACAGAAGACTACGGTTCCTAGGAAATCCCTAGCCGAGACCCCGCTCTCCGACTCCTTTTCCAGAGAATCCAGAAAATGGAAAACGATAACGCCCGCTCCCAAGAACCGGAATGGGGAAAGCTTCGGCCCGGACCGTTCACCAGGCGCATCCGGGATTCTCGGTAGGATAGGGAAGTACAGCAACTGCGTATACCGTTCTATACGGGAACGGAAGACCCCTTAACACACCTCCACTCATTTCAGTCCGCCATCGGATGCAAGGGCCTGAGCGATTAAGGGCAGTGCCTGCTATTCCCGTCTTCCCTTACCGGGGCAGCCTTAAACTGGTTCTACCGGTTGGAGCCGGAAACGGTAGCCTCCTTCGACGAGCTGAAGCAGATTTTTCTCAATCACTTCATGATCCAAACGGACCGTCTCTACTCTGCCGATGATCTGTACACGATTCAGCAAAGGGAGGACGAACCGTTGAGAGAATACGCGGCGTGCTTCAGTCATGAGTACTCAAGGTGTCTGGAAACAGATGATAGGGCAGCCTACGGCGCCTTCAAGAGTGGCCTTCGGTCCTCGCATTTTCGATACCTAGTACACAGCAGCAACTGGCGCACGTACGATGAACTGATGAAGCAGGCGGCAATCCACGCCAAGGCCGAGTACTTCAACTCGAAACCCACGGCTTCGGCGCCACGAGAAGATGCGGGACCAAGTGCCTATTCGCCAAAGGTGACATCCTACGAGAGAACCGACACATACTCGGCAGGTCATAAGAGAAAAGACGACTGCGCCGATCGAAGAGAACCCTCGAAGAAAGGGAAAGGGCGGTATGGTTGCAACGACCACAGAGCGCCCCTGCCGAATCATGACCAAGTCAATGAAGTCTTCACCCTGTTGAACACTACCTACGAGGCCGTCCTGGTAAACGAACAGGAAATAATACCAAAGCCGAATGCCCGAAGACCCAATCGGCAAGACAACCGGGATACCGGAAAATTCTGCCGATACCATCAGCACAACAGCCATAATACGGAAGACTGCATAAGCCTGAGAAAAATCGTCGAGCGATTGATCCGAGAAGGGAAGCTAGATCAGTACGTCACCCGGCAGCCAACGACGCCGGTGCCGAATCCGGTTCGGCAGATAAACATGATAAGCACTATTAGCGGTGGCCCAACCATCGCGGGAATGAGCAACCGGTCAATGAAACAATATGTGCGTGCCGCACAATTTCCTCAGGTATTCGGCACAGAGGCGAATCGACATCAGGAAATCCCGAAAGTTCGTTGGGAATCGATCACATTCTGCGAAGAGGAGGAAGAAGGCATCCTCTATCCCCATGACGACCCAATGATCATCCGAGCAGAAATTGCCAACTACGACGTAGTGAGAGTGCTGATCGATACCGGGAGCTCGGTGAACGTGATTTTTTCCGAAGCTTTCCGAGAGATGGGAATAAAGGACTGCCAGGTGAACCGGCAGTTGACACCTTTGTTAAGTTTCTCCGGAGACTTGGTCCAACCGATCGGTAGTGTGAAACTACCCATCACCTTCGGCACCGCGCCAAGGAAAACGACGATATACGATCAATTCCTCATCGTCGATTCCCCGACGGCATACAACGTCATAGTTGGACGTACGACACTCACCATGGTCAAGGCGCATCTTTCCCCCCACATGCTACTGATGAAGTTCCCAACCCCCTACGGCACAGGGGCTGTCCGAGGAAATCAGTTAAGCGCTCGGACTTGCTACGCCACGGCACTCAAGTCAACCTCTGTCCAAATCCCCGACGAGACCATGTTTGTGCAGGGGATGCCGAACGGTACGGGACCCGTTGACGACCCTAGGGATGAGTTCCCGACTCCACACACACAACCTGCCGAAGAACTGGAAACGATAACCCTGAGCGACGAGCAGCCCGATCGTCGGGTTAAAATCGGCACCAGCCTCACCCCTAACCTCCGAGCGCAGTTTATAGACTTCTTGCGGCACCATTCGGAGGTGTTTGCGTGGTCTTACGAAGATATGCCCGGCATAGATCCTGAAATCATCAGCCATAAACTCAGCATTTCCCCCGCCTATAAGCCTGTAAGACAGAAGCGCCGTTCGTATGATGCCGAACGATATGAAGCGATGCGTACAGAGGTTGACAAACTTCAAACCATCGGCTTCATCAGGGAAACTACGTATCCGGTATGGCTGGCAAACTCGGTGATGGTCCGGAAGGGTACAGGCGGGTGGCGAATGTGCCAAGACTATACCGATCTGAATAAGGCCTGCCCAAAGGACAGCTTCCAGTTGCCAAGGATAGACCAGCTCGTGGACGCCACCGCCGGGCACAAACTGCTGAGCTTCATGGACGCCTATTCGGGATACAATCAGATATTCATGCACCCCCCCGACAGCGAACACACCGCCTTCATAACGGACAGGGGCTTGTACTATTACAACGTCATGCCGTTCGGCCTGAAGAACGCGGGGGCAACATATCAAAGGCTCGTCAACAGAATCTTCGCTAAGTACATCGGCAGCATCATGAAAGTTTACGTTGACGACATGCTAGTAAAAAGCAAAACTGCCGAGGAACATCTGCGGAATCTGTCAGTCATGTTCGGCGTACTGAAGGACTACCGGATGAGGCTGAACCCAACGAAGTGCGCCTTCGGTGTATCTTCCGGAAAATTCCTCGGATTCATGATCAGTGAGAGGGGTATCGAAGCGAACCCCGAAAAAATAAAAGCAATCATAGACATGGAGAAGCCGAAAACGGCGAAAGACATTCAAAGCCTTACTGGACGTGTGGCGGCCTTGACTCATTTCATATCCAAGGCTACCGACAAATGTGTTCCGTTCTTTAAAGCCTTGAAAGGGGGCAAACGTGAGATCATATGGACTGCCGAATGTGATAAAGCGTTTCAAGACTTAAAGCACTACATGGGCAGAGCACCCCTCCTGTCAAAACCACTACCTGGGGAGATTCTCTATCTATACCTTTCGGTATCTAGCACTGGTGTCAGTTCGGTATTGATCCGAAAGCCAGAGAGGGCAGAGCTACCAATTTTTTATGTCAGCAAGGCACTCCAGAGTGCTGAGCTTCGGTATCCCCCATTAGAGCAGCTTGCGCTAGCCTTGGTAGTCTCGGCACGAAGACTTCGGCCATACTTCCAAGCGCACGGGATCAGAGTTCTGATTAACCAACCGCTTCGGCAGGTACTCCAAAAACCAGAGACTTCTGGCCGATTGATCAAGTGGGCGATCGAACTCGGAGGTTTGATATACAATTCGTGCCAAGACCCGCCGAAAAGGGTCAAGCCATTGCCGATTTCATCTCCGAGCTCACCCCATCAACAGCACAGCCGACACCCGAGCCGGTTACTGAAACCGAAATGCCAATGAAAGTAGACGCCGAACGGTTCGACACCTCAAATCCCGTGTGGGTTCTGCACGTCGACGGCTCGGCAAACCAATAAGGATGCGGAGCAGGCTTGGTACTGACAACACCAGAGGGACTCAAGATCGAGTACGCCCTCCGATTCAACTTCCGAACCTCCAACAATGAGGCAGAATATGAGGCTCTCTTGGCCGGCCTTCGGTTAGCCAAGAACATGAGTGCAAAACAAATCAGGATTTACAACGACTCCCAGCTCATTGTGAACCAGGTAACGGCAGACTTCGTGGCCAGAGACGCCTCCATGAATGCCTACCTTTCATCCACCCACCAGGTGCTAAAAAACTTCCGAGCCTATGAGATCAGGCGGATCCCCAGAAGCGAAAATAGCCATGCCGATGCATTGGCACGGCTAGCTTCGGCAATAAATGATAAAATCGGAAGAAGGGTGCCAGTGGAAATTCTTGCCCAACCGAGTACGGTAGCCTCCGAAACATTTACCGTACGGTACGAAGATACATGGATGTCCCCTATCTACTCGTACCTGACCAACGGCACCCTTCCAGAAGACAAAGCCCAGGCCCGAAAGCTTAGGTACCGATCGGCAAGGTACACCGTCATCAACGACGTCCTTTACAAACGTGGCTACACAACCCCATATCTCAAATGCCTTACGGCAGAACAGGGGGACTACGTCCTTCGGGAGATCCATAATGGTGTGTGCGGCGACCATTCCGGATCCCAGTCACTCGCCCACAAAACCTTTCGGCAGGGGTACTTTTGGCCGACCATGCACCAGGACGCTATCTCGCTGGTGAAAAAGTGTGACAAATGCCAGCGTTTCGGCAGCATCCCGCACATCCCTGCCGAACCCCTGACACCAATTGTGAGTCCTTGGCCTTTCGCACAATGGGGACTGGACTTGATTGGTCCAATGCCGCAGGGCAAAGGCCAGGTGAAATACGCGGTGGTTGTCGTTGACTACTTCACCAAATGGGTAGAGGCCGAGCCTCTGGCAACCATAACGGCAGCAAGAGTGGAGGACTTCGTCTGGACTCACATTTGCTGCCGGTTCGGTATCCCATATACAATCATTACCAACAACGGCAGGCAGTTCGATTCGGAACTCTTCAGACAATTTTGCATCCGCCTAAAAATCAACTTGTTTTTCGCATCACCCGCACATCCCCAGTCGAACGGTCAGGTGGAAGCGATAAACAAAATCATCAAGAAGCAACTGAAACGGCAGCTGGACAAAGCCAAGGGAGCCTGGCCAGAGAAGCTTCCCGAAGCACTCTGGGCCATTCGGACATCCTACCGAACGTCCACTGGAGAGACCCCTTTTCCCTTGGCTTTCGGTTCGGAGGCCGTGGTGCCCGTGGAAATTGGCGAACCTTCCTACCGAACGGAAACTTTTGCACCGAAGCCGAACGAAGAGGCACTCTCTCTAAGCCTCGACCTTCTTGAAGAGCACCGGGAACATGCCAACCTTCGGAATGAAGCCTACAAGCAACGTGTCTCTCGGTATTACGACTCCAGGGTCAGAAACCGCTCATTCCGAATCGGAGACTGGGTCATGCGGGAGGTATCCCTAGCAACCAAGGACGCCACAGAAGGAACCCTCGGACCTTCCTGGGAAGGACCCTATGAGATCATCGGTATCCTTCGATCGGGAACTTACTGCCTCAGAGACTCCAACGGCAAGACCCTCGGTCATCCTTGGAACGTACAACATCTCAAGTACTATTTCAAGTAACCTAGCCTACGGTAGGACAAAATTGTAAATGCCTTACGGCAGAGATTAATAGAAAGCCTTCGGCACTATTACTTTAGATCCTCTTGTTAAAATTACTCTACTTGCCTACGGCTGGCAATAAAGGCCAGATAACGTCCTACGGCATCTTTATTAGCCTACGGCTATAAATATTTTTGAAATTATTACCCTACAGATCCCATCGGAACTTGTCAATTTCGAAGTGACCTTTAAACGTTATAAATCCTATACGGTACGATCGGCAACTTAAAAATAGGTTCAGATCGAATAAACAGAAGAGAAAAATATGCATTTAAATAAAGATGCCCTCGGCATCAATGAGTTCAGTACATACAAATAAAAAAAAAACTAATGTAATTATTACAAGTTACAAAGACAAGACCATCAGGCTTCATCACCGGCGGCAGCCTCGGCAGATCCGGAGCCCTCGGCAGCATCCTCCCCTCGTAATCTTCGATCATCTCCTCTGTTATCCCTTCCGGTAGAGGAGGAGGATCGGCGATGAAGTTCAGGTTCAGCTTCTGCCCAGGGTTGTACCGCTTGAATCGGTACAACAAGTTCGCCATCTCCGAGCCCACTTCCTTGTCCAGAAGGATAGAGAACTCGGACGACGAACGGTACCCCTGGATAGCTGACTGAACCGCAGCCTCGATCTCCGCGGCCTTGGCCCTTTCCGATTCTTCCAAGGCCACCTGCGCCGCTGTCTTCGCCCGCTCCGACTCTTCCAAAGCCGCCTGCACCGCGTCTTTGGAAGCTTCGGCATCCTTCGTCGCCTCCAGCGCCGCCTCCAGGAGCCCCTTCATCTCCTCCACCTGCCGTTCGGCAGATTCTTTCTCCTTGACCATATGGGCGTGCTCCTAGAGCGCTTTGCCAGCCTCGGCAACCTTGGACCTGCTGTCCTCGTACGCCTTCTTGGCGCGTTCGGCAGCAGCGATGGCCCGCTTGACGCAGAGCCACATATCCATGGATGCCTGCACAAAACAGAGAAGGTCAGAAGCATATCCCACAAACAAAATATATACAAGGATGAAGGAAGAAAGACACTCTTACCGATGCCTGGAGCCGGAAGGCGCGTCCCGCCTCATCCCGAAGAAACTTCTTCGGTAGTTCGTCGATCTCCGGCAGCTCCATCTGAGAGCCGAGGATCATGTGGTTGACGAACTGGACTGTTTTCGCCGGGCAGGCGATGGTGACAGCCTCGGAAGGACCATCCTCGTCCTCCACCGAAAGGACGGCCCTAGGAGCCTCCGGTAGGCGAGGGCGCTTGGGGACCGGCTCGGCCTCTAGATCGACCGTCTCCGGTCGCTTGCTGGCAGCCTTGGAGGTGGCAGCGGTTTCATCGGCAGTGCGCCTCGGAACGGCCTCGGCATCAAGCTGTCAAAGGCGATCCGCGAGGGTCTGGTTCTCCGGATCCGGCACCGGCTGCCGAACTGAAGCTGCCTCGGGCTGTTTCTTCTTCTTCTTGCCCTCGAGGCCCATCATCAGGCGCCTCCTGGAGGACTCGTTCATTTTCTTGGCCTCGGCAGCCCTCCTTGCGTCCGTCACTGGTCAGAAAAAAGTTTAGTCAGTCGGCAAGCACAGGCCATACAGGAAAGCAAAAAGAGGAGTGATATACTTACTCTCGGCAGTGTTAACAAGGCCGGCTCTGATGAGATTACCGGTGAAGAGGAAGAGTGGATAAACTCGCTCGGCAGCGGGTACTCTCAGTCTCACTCTGTCGAGCTGCCGGATCTCACTCGGCTTGGGGCTCGGCTGCTTGAGTTTGCCTGCCAAGCAAATGTTTTTTTATTATTACATCAAGGGAGAAAAGGAGCCAGACTACCGAACGGTAGATCCAAAAACCTACCGGCAATCTGGAATGTCGTGGGGACCCGGAAGCTAGGGGGTGCTCCCGATGGCGATTCCCAATCGCCGGAGAGCAACACCCGTCGATTTCTCCACGACTTCTGGGAAGTCGACACCGAGCTAACAAAATGTCCCCGCTCGGCAGCCTTCAGGCAGTTTGCCTGAACCTAGCTGCCATGATCGGCGCTCTTGGACTTGGTGACGCTGTACAAGTAGGAGAACTGCTCGTAGGAAGGCTCCCCCTCCTCGGCAATCCCGAATGCAGCAATCACCCCCATCAAGGCCACCCAGAAGTTAGGGTTGTACTGGCCCGGGGCATACCCGATCTGCGCAAGGATCCTCTGCACGGCAGGTTGCAACGGCAACCGAACCCCTTGCAGAAGGACATCGGTGAAGAAGGTCACCTCGCCGTTCGCTGGGTCGCTGAGGGACTTAACCGGGCTCGGAATCCTCATCCTTACCGAGTCAGGGATGAGGTATTCGGCCCTGATCTTCTCCAACTCCCGTTCGGTGATCATATTGGGCTCCAGGTAGTCGACCCCGAACAGAGTTTTCCTAGGCACACCCACAGGTATTGTAGGCGGCCCTCGGTGGACGATCGTCACCCTCGGCCGGGAGGGACCGGCAACGCCCTCACTGCGACCGGAGGTGGAGGCCTCAGGCTGATGCCCCAACGGCCAGACACGGGTACCGTCTCTATACACCGTGACCAAGGGCTGCGGTTGCCCCGTCATGAGCCCTTTTCCGATGCAGTGGGTGGGAACGGAGTTCACCTCCTCACCGAATAACTCGGTATCGGTGTCTTCTCCACCCTCGGCGCCGAGACTCACGGCCTCGCTGGACGTATCCCAGCCCGAGGACAACTCCCTGTCGAAGGCGTTGGGCTCACTACCGAACAGCGACTCGCTATTGGACATCTACAAAACAGAGAAAGGGATACTAAGGCCCATGCCACACTATCCTACCGATGCCTACATCGCTACCTATGGCCACTAGACTACCGAAGGAAAATCCTATTTTACGATCGGCTAGCCTACGCCATAAGGAGATACAACCAAATAAAAGAGAGTATTTTAGGGAGTACCGAACGGTAACTTACCTTGGGTGGTGTAGGGTGATTCGATTGCCGTTGACTGTCTTCGGAAATCGCCTAGAGTGCCGAAAATCGCTGAGAAAATCGCCTTGATTACCGTTTAATCCCTTCGGAAATCGCCTGCGCAGAGCTCTCACTTCAAACTCATAATTGCAAAGTGAGCTTTACATCCGGAGCAGCTTCTATTTATAGGGAGAGAGCAGTAACGGTACGCCTCGAAATACTAAACGGCTCTTCAATGCGCCGTCAGGCGTGCTTTTACTGGCCACGCGTCACCTGACGAATGGCGTCGCAGACTGTACGCCAGGCACGGAAGACGAAGCGCCGCATTGCCCCTAAACCCTTTCAGCCTCAACGACCCTTCAAGTCCCAGACCAATTTCCTCGGGACGAACCTACCGAACGACAGATTATCCTCCGAACCGCCATCAGAACTAAATTCCCTCCCGAAGGACCTTCGGAAGAGAACTTGGGGGTCTACTGTTTATACCGTAAATAAACGGCCTATGACCACCGAACACGTGGACGAGATCGATACTGATCACAGAACCCCTTCGGCATTCCCCCTACCGAAGCCATCAAGTTTGGCCCTTTTTGCCATCAGACACGTGTCATGCTCACAATCCATGTCCAGAGTCCCACATCGGAAATATGAGCACAGTGCACACCTCCCAAGGCCTATATAAGGAGACCCATATCCCCAAAAGGGAGAGATCAGAACTATCGGTACGCTATCGTGTGATCTGTCAGTTAACTTTACTAAATCCGTACTTACTTAAGCATCGGAGAGCCTTCGGCCGGTACTGCACTGGTACCCCAAGGATTTACCGAACGTGTCCTTTTGTAGGTACTTATCCCTCTAGAGTGGACCACTTACCGAGGACAGTCGCCTACCGACGGGATAATTTAACTAAGTTGACGAAACACGTACTAAACCACTTTTTCGCATCAACAGAGTAAGAGTAATTTCGTTTGGAATGAATTGAGAAAATTGTAATTTAACTAATAAAAATAAAAATGGAAGGCTTAAATTGAATTTACAACAATATTTTTTGGTTATATTGGAGTTTGGACTGGGGCGTCATGGGGCGAGGAAGCCAGGCCACCACCACTGTAGTGGGAATCCATTAGGAAATTTACGACATTTTGACATCAAGTAAGATGGCATTGGCAAATGCAACTGGGGGCATACTTCACAATCGGTGACCATATTTCTTTGGTTTTTTCCCACCTAAAATAGGGTCACTAGTTTTTAAAAAAATAAAAAATTAATGACGTCAACTTCCATTTCTTGTTAGATCTACTTTATGGTATGATTATTTCAAAAAATAGAGCACTTCTCGTCCATAATTAGACATTAGGTATACACCTACATGTGTATACATAGCTGCTCTAATGGATTCATATAATTTTAGGAGTGTTACTTGAAAAGTGTAAATTACTTTAATTTATAAGGAGAAGTCGTACTTAGACATAAATAATCGAGCATACTGCGTGACCAATTAACCTAATTTATATCTACCACGTTGTGTTTTATTTTATTTATTTAATGTTTTATTCTAATTCAAAAAAAGTTTATTGAATTTATGATATAAAGTTTTAAAATAAAAGAAAAACAGTCGTAGAGTAAATATCCGTCTGTTATGACTCATTGCCAAAAATAATCCTATCATAAAATATAGAAACAAAAGACCCCTTATATTGTTTTCCTTCTGTTTTTTCGGACAGATATTTTTCTTTTCAGTTGCATTGCATCTTCTCTTGTCCTTTTTATCCCTGGAATTTACTTTCCCATCAAGGATATAGATTGTATCGCTCTAGTCTCTCTCTACCAAAACAAAGTCAGCCCTCAGAACACACACAGCTGGTTTGTAATTTATTTTATTAGCACTCATTTCGCCACAAATTTTAATTTGATTGGTATCGTTTTCGTTAGTTTAATGCATAAAAGAATCTTTGAACCTGTCAGTATCCATCTAAGGTTGTCATCTAGTTCAAACCAGCTTGTGGTTTGCCAGATTTGCACACAATAACTGTTTTCCTCTATTTTGCATAATAGAGAAAAAACTGTTCTTGAACTCTGATAGAAGGGTTCATCAGATTTGTTTTTGCTTTGTGCTCAGGAATTGCACATCGCTCACTTGATCTTAAAGGTGACATCTTTTCACTTCCTCAGTCAATTCTCTTCCTGGGTTTTCATTTAATTTCTGGTTTTTTATTATTTGAATCCCTATATTGCTTTTCCTGTATAAGAACCCAGATTATTTTGGTCCCAAATAAGCTCAACCAAACAGTAAATTTCCCAACTTTTTGATGATGGGTTATAGGAAATTTGATCTGTTCATCTGGGTTTTATCAGTCTTGTGTTTGGGATGGTTGTGTAGTGGATTTAATCCTGCTGACAATTACCTTATAGACTGTGGATCGCCTGCCAATACTTCAGTGGGTGACCGTGTCTATGTAGCAGATAAATTGGCTTCAAAATTTCTTTCAACCCCAAAAGATGTTGTTGCCAATATTTCTTTGAAATCAATCACTTCCTTTGATGATTCGCCGCTGTATCAAACGGCAAGAATCTTTACTGAATCCTCAAAGTACACCTTTTCCATAAGCCAGAGTGGGAGACACTGGATCCGCCTTTACTTCTATCCATTTGTTTTTGGTGGTTACGATTTGAGCAAAGCGAAGTTCTCTGTTTCCACCCAAAACCATGTTCTCCTTGGTGATTTCAGTGTTCAAAACGCTTCTCTTGTCAAAGAATTTTCAGTAAATATAACTTCAGATAGCCTTGTTATTACCTTCACCCCTTCCAACAATTCATTTGCATTCTTAAATGCCATAGAAGTTGTTTCAGTCCCCGACCAACTGATCACTGATGATGCCTACACTGGGTCAGTGAAATTCCAGGGTTTGACGACTCAGGCTTTGGAGACATCTTGGAGGGTGAATATGGGTGGACCAACAGTGTCCTTTGAGAATGATACCCTGTGGAGAACTTGGGTTCCTGATCAAAGTTTTCTAGTAAATGCGAACCTTGCCAAAGATGTCTCAAATATTGCAGCTGTTAACTATGATGCGGGTTCGGCATTGGCAACCAAGGATATTGCTCCACAAACCGTCTATGGAACCCTCACTGAGATGAAATCCGCGGATGATCCCAACAGCAATTTCAATGTGAGCTGGGAGTTCACAGTGGATCCAGGATTTCAGTACCTTGTTCGGTTTCACTTTTGTGATGTAGTAAGTAAATCTCTCTATCAGCTGTACTTCAATGTATATCTTGACTCTTTGATTGTTGCTCGAGATCTTGATCTGAGTACTTTAGCAACTAATAAGTTGGCTGTGCCATATTATACGGATTATGTCACAACATCTGCTGCTGTCAGCAATAAGCTTCGTATTAGTATTGGCCCTTCCCCTTTAAATAATGCTTATCCCAATGCCATTCTAAATGGGCTTGAGATTATGAAATTGAACAATTCAGCAGGCAGCCTCAGTGGAGCAAACTCTCTAGTTCCTTCTTCAAATTCAAGTTCAAAAGGTAACGTCGGAGTAATAGTAGGTGCCAGCATTGGGTCATTTATTGCAGTGGTATTGGCTGCGATTCTCTTTGTTCTTTGCAGAAGGAAAAGACTGGCAGACCAGGGCCATTCTAAGACATGGCTTCCCTTTTCCATTAATGGAACCAATTCTCACACCATGGGAAGTAAATACTCATATGGAACAACTGCTAGTGCTGCTTCTAACTATAGCTATCGTTTTCCTTTTGGGGTTGTACAAGAGGCTACAAATAACTTTGATGAGAGTTGGGTTATTGGAATTGGTGGTTTTGGGAAGGTATACAAAGGAGTCTTAAATGATGGAACTAAAGTGGCTGTCAAGAGGGGAAATCCACGGTCTCAACAGGGACTTGCAGAGTTCAGGACTGAAATTGAGATGCTATCTCAATTCCGTCACCGCCATCTTGTCTCATTGATTGGGTATTGTGATGACAAGAGTGAGATGATTCTGATATATGAATATATGGAGAACGGAACCCTGAAGAGTCATCTCTATGGCTCAGGTTACCCCAGCTTAAGTTGGAAGCAAAGGCTTGAAGTATGCATTGGATCAGCTAGAGGACTTCACTACCTTCACACTGGCTATGCAAAAGCAGTTATTCATCGTGATGTGAAATCTGCAAATATTCTGCTTGATGAAAACCTCATGGCCAAGGTTGCTGATTTTGGGCTTTCCAAGACGGGGCCTGAAATCGATCAAACCCATGTCAGTACAGCAGTAAAAGGGAGTTTTGGATACCTTGATCCTGAATATTTTAGAAGGCAACAACTGACAGAGAAATCAGATGTGTATTCATTTGGGGTGGTTTTGTTTGAGGTCCTTTGTGCAAGACCTGTTATAGATCCGTCCCTTCCAAGGGAAATGGTGAACTTGGCTGAATGGGCAATGAAATGGCAGAAGAAGGGGCAGTTGGAGCAAATAATAGATTCTACCCTTGCAGGAAAAATCAGACCAGATTCTCTCAGGAAATTTGGAGAAACCGCCGAGAAATGCTTGGCTGACTATGGTGTTGACAGGCCCTCCATGGGAGATGTGTTGTGGAATCTAGAGTATGCCCTTCAACTTCAAGAGGCAGAAATTCCAGGTGATGCTGAAGAAAATAGTACCAATATGATTGGCGAGCTATCCCCGCAAGTCAACAACTTCAATAATGTTGACGCAAATGATTCTGCTGCACAGTTTGAAGTCTCAAGTGTGGATGATCTTTCAGGTGTTTCTATGAGTAGAGTATTCTCACAGCTGGTGAAGTCTGAGGGTAGGTGATTTTTCTGAGAGAGTTCTATGAGTTTTAGCTTCTCTTCTGGTAACACTGCTTTTGTGGAGTTTCCTGATGAAACTTGATGAAGCATTCTGAGTTCTCCTTTTGTACAGAAGGGGTGGTGGTTTGAGTGTGTTTTTTAGATTCATAAGGATTTTTATGTAACGTGTTTATTTCTTATTGATATTCCACACCATATGAAGCAAAAGTTCTGGGGTGGGATGGTTTTTGTACGCTCTCCTTCTCACAGCTATCTATCACGAGGCATTCGTATGATGAAGTGATTGTGAGAAGAAGGCATATACGTGTCCCACTCAAGACTTTCTCCATATGGAAGCTGGTAAAAGGTTTATTTAATTTTTACTACTGTATTGGTATTTTAGTGTCATGAGTGAATTGAACAGGATGTTTGGTTGATAAATGGAGAAAGGAAAATGGAATACCAGAACCAACGACAAAATGGAAACTAAAATAAAGTAAGAGAGAGTAGAGTAGCTTCAGTTTTTCTAGCCGAAATGGTCAAAACTGTCCATTTGTCTGGACGAAAAAATTGAACATTGCGTTGAATTGCATTGAATTCTTAAATAGTGTTGTTATTTCCACTCCCTGTCCTATTTCCCAACCTATCTTATTTTTTTATCCATCATATAAATTTGAAAAATCCAAATTCTATTTTTCCACTAACCATAATTCCTAAAATACTCATTCATTATTAATTCAAGCAAAACCTATATAATATTTATAAATTAAAAAAACGTAAAAAATAATCCACCCCAACCCCACCTCCCCAATGCTGCCACTTGTACCTATGGAAAACAGCCCTCTCTCTGTAAAGGTTGCATAAAAGTGATAATTGGAATTAGATCGAAATTGCAGTGAAAGAAGAGTGCATAGAAAGACAACCAATTGGAAGCACAATTTGGAATTGCAGTCAGTTTGTGGTCTGATATCCAAGAAAGACACTGAAGATATATACTCTGTCTAACCCACAATCAAAGAGCTATTGCCAGCAACCTTCTTCCCACCAGATTAGCAATTAAGGTACCATTTAACTAATTTCTCCAACCATTTTTGCATATTTGTTGTGGGCTTGTTAGATGGCATGAAATGTTTGCTGGGGTAAATAGAACCCCCCATATAACGAAGAAGAAGTTAAAGAAAAGCTTTGCTGGAAAAGAATTCAATCCCATTTCTTCTATTTTTTATCCCATGTTTTTCAAATTCGAGGAAAACGCCGTTGGCGTTGGCCTTCTGAAAATATTCTGTTTAAAAAAAAGGGTAAATGGTCATTTTACAAAAGTAAATTTGTCTTTAAAATTTTGAACATAAAGTGAGTGAGGAAATAGGATAGATGAGTGGAAATAGCAGCACTCTTAGAGTATTTTATTTTAAGAAAACCTTTCGGACCTAATATATCATAACTACCTCTCTATAATTGTTCGATCAGTTTTGTTTCTTTCAACTAGCTGGCCTCTCTTAAATGGTTTTCGTTGTTGTAAAATATACAGTTTTCATGGGTTTTTTTTTCTTTACTTTCTAGTAAGTTTGAAGGAGACCTGAAAGTTGATAGTTCATTCCAAAGCCATGGAGGAGGCTATCCTGTGCACACTCCAACAAGTAGAAGATGTCAAAAAAGCGTGTTTAAATAAAGTTGGCTAGTTTTGCACATTTTCTTACTCTGCTATTATTCGAGAGCTGCTGAACATGATGATGCGGAATATAGCTGCTTCTTCTTCTTCTTCTTGTTATTGCTGGAGCAGCAGAGGTATGAATTGTCTTCACTCTATAGAGGTAAAGACCTTCTGACTAGGTGGATGATAACACCAGTATCCTTTCTGATGAGGTGCATAGCCAATAAAAACACACTTTTCTGCTCGGGGATCCAATTTGCTTCGTTGGTGATCATGTAAGTGGACAAATACAACACAGCCGAAAATTCGGGGTTCTAGGTTTGGGGTGGGAGGTGTTTGGATATTGTGGTGAAGTGTTTGAAGTGGTGTTTGGAAATTTAGGATACTAGAGGGAATTCGATTGATAAGGTATATTGCAGAGACGACGGCTTCGCCCCAAAAATATCTTGGCATATTGGCACCAAAGAGAGAGGCACGAACGACTTCCAATAAGTGTATGTTCTTTCTTTCAGCCACCCCATTCTGTTGGGGAGTGTAAGGGCATGAGCGTTGATGTATGATGCCATGATCTTGTAAGAACTGGTTGTAAGAACTGTTTAAGATCATGGTTGAGAAATTCTCCGTCATTATCAAAACGAAGAACCTGAATTCTGGCATGAAACTGAGTCTCCACCATTTGATAAAACTGTGAAACCTAGAATTGACTTCCCCTTTAGCTTTGAGAAGGGAAACCCAAGTCATTCGTGTACAATCATCTATAAACGTGACAAACCATCGCGCCCTTGAGGGAGTGACAATTTTAGCAGATCCCCAAACATTAGAATGAACGAGAGAAAAAGGAACCAAACTCTTATTTGAACTTAATGGGAACGGGACACGATGACTCTTAGCCAATTCACACGTATCATACTGAAAGCTGTAAACATCAAGATCGGAAAATAATGATGGAAACAACTTCTTAAGATAACCGAACGAGGCATGCCCAAGACGTTTATGCTATAACCAAATTTTGTCTCTCTCCTCCTCAGAACGAGTTCCACTGGTTGTGAAAGCTTGACCAACCTTGACCTCACTATCCGATGCCCAATCCAAGTAGTAGAGATTGCCCCGCCGAGTACCACAACCAATCGTCTTTCCTGTGAGGATGTCCTGAAAAACACAATGATTCGGCCAAAATGTTACAGTACACCCCAAAGTAGTAGTAAGTTGTGCAACAGATAACAAGTTATGATTTAAGGATGCAACAAGTAATACAGAAAGATAGAAAGCCCTCCTCAACCACAGGGGATGGGGTAGCATTAGCATTAGACATCACTGACAGAGTGGATTATTTTTGACTAATAAGTTGGCCAGGATCAAATGTCATATGATCCGTAGCACCCGAGTCGATAATCCATGCGGATTTTTGAAAGGACGTATGAAAAGTAGAACCTTTGGTGGTGGCGATAGAAGCATGAGTTAGGGTAGCTGGGTTAGCAGAATTGACCGCATGCTTCTGTGAGTCCACAATAAAGGGGAGAATCGTAGGGGTTCCTGACATCGCAGCGGAAGTAAGATGTGATATGAAAATGTGAAGAATTGTGTTTGGAGGAATTTGATTTGAAGAGTTTGATGTATGAATTTGATGGAGGACTTAGATTTGAGAGGTATGTGTATAAGATTTGAGGGTATGTGTTTAGGGATTTTGATAAGAGGATTTGAGGGATTTGGATTTGGGGAAAAATATGAGGAATTTGATTTAGAGTTTTGGATTTGAATATGAGAAATTTGAGATAAGGGTTTAGAGACAACCTAGGATCGATTGCTCTGATACCATGCTACAATATGAATATGGTTTGAATTAATGTATTAGGTTGAGTTTTATTCTTCTCCATAAGGAGGTATATATAGGAGTTTACATGAGGGTTTTATAAGGAATTAGATATAGTAAAGAATTAGGAAAGTATCTCCTAATTGTACAATGATTTATCACTTATATAAAAATAGGAAAGTAAATCCCTTAATTAATCAAGGAAGTAAATCTCCTTGATTAATTAGGAGACTCACGTCAACAGTTTGTTCTTAAAAGAATGGGCCTTTCGTAAACTTTAATTTTTGTGATTACCAATCCTTAAACGTTGTTTAGTAGGTTTTAATTAATTAATTTTTTTGGTTGAAAAATTTCCAAATACACACAATATTCAACAACTTGATCAGTGTATCAAGCTCTTCATGTCATAAAAACATGTATACCGAGGGTTTGAATTCCTCACTTTCCGTACTCATCAACTAATTCACCAGTGTTAATAATTTGTTCATAGAATTCGACTTAAAATATATATACATATACAGTTCCTTAAAAAAAAAAATATTCAAATTCAGTCTTACTCCTAAGTGGATTGATGATAAATTTTTGAAATAGAATCCAAACATTTGAAAATAAAAAGAAAACCAGTCATAGAAAAATTGTTGAAGCAAGTTTAGAAAGTTTTAAGAAATTTAAACCAACGAAACATGTTATTAATGGCCCATTCACCAACTTGATCAGTGTATCAAGCTCTTCATGTCATAAAAACATGTATACCAAGGGTTCAAATTTCTCACTTTCCGTACTCATCAACTAATTCACTAGTGTTAAAGTTTAATTATTTGTTCATAGAATTCGACTTAAATTATATATGCATATACAGTTCCTTAAAAAAAAAATATTCAAATTCAGTCTTACTCCTAAGTGGATTGATGATAAATTTTTGAAATAGAATCCAAACATTTAAAAAATAAAAAGAAAACCAGTCATAGAAAAATTGTTGAAGCAAGTTTAGAAAGTTTTAAGAAATTTAAACCAACGAAACATGTTAATAGTGGCCTATGCAGGTCTCGAACCTGCGACCTTCGCGTTATTAGCACGACGCTCTAACCAACTGCGCTAATAGGCCAATTGATCTTTCCTAATTCCAATATGTTTTTAAATTATAGACTCTCTTTGATACATAGATCTCATTTAAGAATTTTTCATGTCTCCACTCCCATTGCGTTTTGTTTTTGTTTTTATTTTATTATTATTTTTAAAATTTGTACTTCTTTTGTGAAATTGTGTTTGGTTGCTTGCATAATTCAGGAAGAATGTAAGCATTTCGTTTTGATTTTTTTTTTTGTTTGTTTTTCTTTGGGCGTAGGTAGATATAATTGCGATTGATGTCTCAGACAAGTTACCTTTTCGTTTGAAGATGCCCATGGTTAAAGCTGTAATTGAAGTTTTTTTTTTTTTTTGGTCGAAAGGATACTTCCATACAAAGCCCCAAAAGAGGCAACAGAAACACAAAGGGGCTAAAACAGCCACCAGGGAAAACAGCATGGCACACCTGTAACCAAACTAAATTACAGAGCAGCAGCCAAAGGAAACAGAGCGAAACAAAACCGTAGCCATTGCCCAGCAAGACCCTTATGGGGGAGCAGGTAGTCCATCCCCTGAGAGGACAGAGACCAAGGAGGGTGGGGGGGTATTAACCCAATTGCAAACGCACAACCTCTTTTTGGCTAGCTTGGCGGCAGCATCAGCAGCTCCGTTAGCTTCACGACGAATCCAATTCTAGTCACATTGGATGAAGGACGCTTCCAGGCTGCGGAATTCCGCGAGGAAAAGGTAGAATCTCCAGTTACCAGATGCTGAACCCTTCTTTACACAAGAAACTAGCTCAGAGTAGTCAGTCTCCACAACCACATTCTGCACGTGAAGGGAGGAGGCAAAAGAGAGGCCCATGATCGCTGCACTAGCTTCACATTCAGCCGCAGACGAACAATTGCATGGTTGACTAGCGGCACCGATGAAGGAGCCGTTATGATCGCGAATAACCGCTCCAATACCCCCCACACCCGTTTTAGCCTCCCAAGCCCCATCAATATTGATCTTTACAAAAGGGAAGGGAGGAGGAGTCCAGTGTGGTCTAATTGGTGCATGCAGAGTAGCTTGGGGGGCACTGGAAGTCATGTTCCTGACCCGCACAACTTCCTCTAAACCTTTCATGGTTCGTGAGAGAACCAGGGGAGGAGAGGGCCGGATATCATTGAAAATCGCCTTACATCGAGCCTTCCAAATTTCCCAAGAGCAGAACATGAAGAGGGAAATTCCCCAGTCCCTTTGATCTCCATCGGCAAAAGAGCTTCTTAGGAAGCTAGAAAGCCAAGAATCCAGTGTGGTAATGGATGCCAGGTTCGGAGCGTAACCAAAAGGGCAGCCAAACCATACTGCCCGCGTCCAAGAACAAAGCAGTAACAGGTGCTCCACAGTCTCAGGAAACAAACCACACAAGCGGCACGTAGGAGAACGCGCTAACTTTCTTCCAAAGAGGTTAGCACACGTAGGAATGGAGTTTGTTAACGCACGCCACATAAAGTTCCTGATTTTGGGAGTGATGTGAGCCCTCCAGATAACTTTCCACACGTCGGAATTCACTGCATGGGAGGAAGAAGCTCGATCACAGGGGTCAGGAGGCGAGACGTTGATGGCATGGTAGTACCCGGATTTAACAGTATAGTCACCATTCTTTACCGCCGGCCACACTAGAGGGTCACGAGTAGCCAGGGAGCCGATAGGAGTAGATCGGATTAACATAGCCTCGCTAGGAGGAATAAAGGGCTCAATGTGTGAGATGTTCCAGGACCTGTTCCCCACATCGATGAGATCGGCCACCAGCAGGGGGGTGAAGCGGTTACTGGAGGGGAGGGGGGAGATTTTTCCGGAGCCATACCCCATTAACCAGCGGTCCTTCCACACACTCACTGAACGGCCGTTTCCAATTTGCCAGTAAGCTCCCTTCTCGATGATATCTCGACCGACTAGGAGGCTGCTCAAAGCCCATGACGCACGCCCTCCCTTCTTAGCATCGAGGAAGGAACACTCGGGGAAGTAGCGGGCCTTTAAAATCCTAGCCCAAAGAGCATTCGGGTTGCGCATGATTCGCCAACATTGCTTGGCAAGTAGGGACCGGTTGAAAGCCTGTAAATCGAGAAATCCCATGCCCCCTCCGCTTTGGGTCTGCAGAGTTTCTTCCAAGAGTGCCAATGGATTTTGCCCTGGTTACCATCATGGCCCCACCAGAATCTCGCCAAATCAGTGTTTATTGAATTGCATATAGTGGCTGGCAGCAAGAAGCAAGACATGGGGTGGGCCGGGATAGCTGCAGCCACCGATTTGATAAGGACCTCCCTGACCGCTTGAGATAATAGCTTTAGCTTCCACCCAGCAATCTTCGAATTTATTCTGTCCCGAACATAGGCCAAGGCCTCCACCTTAGAGCGGCCCTAGAAAGTAGGGAGACCCAGATAAGGACCCGGGTCATCGGTAGCAGGGACGCCAAGGATGAGGCCGAACTGATTCCTAGTCCCAGTATCAGTGTTGGGAGAGAAGTACAGACTGGATTTGTTAAAATTCACCTCCTGACCCGACGCCGAGCAGTAGCATTCGATAATGGACTTAAGAGCCGAGCAGTTCGGAGGAGTAGCTTGTAGAAAAAACAGAGAGTCGTCTGCAAAGAATAGGTGGGATAATTCCGGACCACCCCTGCTTAATTTAATGCCCCTAAGCATCCCAGTATCAGTAGAATTGATAATATTTAGAGAAAGAACCTCGGAGACAAGAAGAAAAAGATAGGGAGATAAGGGATCTCCTTGTCTCAGGCCCCTCGATGGGGAAAAGGGACTGCCAGGGGAACCATTCAATACCAGAGAGAAAGTGATAGTTTTGACACATAGCATGACCAGCTCCACCCAACGGTTGTCGAAGCTGAACTTACAAAGAGTGGCCTCAAGGAAATCCCATTCGACCCGGTCGTATGCCTTATTCATGTCCAGTTTCAGTCCCAGCTCAAAGGATTTCTTGGAAGACTTAAGACGGAGATAATGGAAAGCCTCGTGGGCCAATAAAATATTGTCTTGTATCTGCCGTCCCGGGACAAAGGCATTCTGATGCTGACTTATCAGCATAGGGAGAAGGGTCTTGAGACGATTTGCCAGTAGTTTAGACAGAATCTTATACGAGTTGTTGCATAAACTAATAGGTCGAAAATGGTTTACCGACGTTGGCTTGGGAATCTTTGGGATGAGGACAATATGAGTGTGATTTAGGAGCTCCAATCTGCTATTGCCTAAGAAAAAATCTGTAACCAAGTTATTAACAAAATTTTGAATAATTTCCCAGAAGCGATCATAGAAGAGGCCAGGGAAGCCATCCGGACCAGGCGCTTTCAAGGAACCGAGCTGTTTGACTGCAGTTCGGACTTCCTCCATCGAGAAGGGATCGGTTAACCTTTTGTTTTGGGCTTCGGTGATGCTAGCATGAACGCAATTTAGAATACCTCCCCAGTTTCTAGGACCCCCAGACTTGAACAGGTTACCAAAGAAAATGCCAAACTCCTCCCTGATCGCTTGGTCTCCACTTATGCAATTTCCTTCCGATTTCAATAAGGTTTCTATTTTGTTTCGTTGTCTGCGTTGTAGGGTTGTGGTATGGAAAAACTTCGTGTTTGCGTCACCCGCCGACAACCAGTTCAACCTCGAGCGCTGTTTCCAGTAAGTTTCCTCCCTGCTCCACAAGACGGACATTTCGTCCCAAATGGCTGATTCCTGGTGTCGATAATTTTCCTCAAGTGGCCCCGACTGGAGATTACTCAGACTTTTCATCAAGAGGTTTATGCGAGACAGGTTGTTTGGAAATTTTTCTTTGCTCCATTTCTGGAGCTCCTCTCTACAAACACCAAGATTAGCCGACAGAGCAGCAAAAGAATCCCCAACAATGTCATTCTTCCAGCCCCTCTGGATGATGGTTCCACAATCGTGTTCATCAGCCCAGTAAGCTTCAAACTTAAAACCTCCTGCTCGCCTCTGAATTTTTGGAGCAAAGTAAAGCACCAGAGGGGAGTGGTCAGAGCCAACCCTGGGCTCCACATGCACACACAAGTCCGGCCACAAAAAGAGCCATTGGTCATTGATAAGCCCACGGTCCAGTTTCATTCGAATGAGTGAGACTGGGTCATGTTGATTCTCCCAAGTGTAGAATTGGCTCGTCGATCTTAATTCCAGCAATCCATTAGTGTCCATAAAGGATCGAAGATATCGAGTACGGCCCCAAGGCCAAGGTATGCCGCCTTCTTTTTCGTCGTTTCCTAATATCTCATTCATATCTCCGATACAGAGCCACGGGGGGGAGTCGACCATAGCAAAGTTTGCCAAGTTTTCCCAAAAGGATGCTTTTTCCTCCCGATATGGGGGGGCCATACACCCAAGAGATTCTGTATTGGGTGCCCTTCTCCCTGCAATTCACGATCGTATCCACCATATTCTTGTTCGATGTCAAGATTTCGACCTCCACTTATGGTTTCCACCAGAGGGCCAAACCTCCTGCTAACCCCACAGGATCAACATAAATACCCTTATAATAACCACACTGTCGCCTGAGTGAAGTCACTCTATGGCAGTTCTGTTTTGTCTCCATAAGAAATACCATAGAGGGGACGTGGGAGCGAATGAGCTCCCTAAGCTTCTGGACTGTCAAGGCACGCCCCAGGCCCTGACAGTTCCAAGCAAGGTGGCTCATTTAGGACCTGTGGCTGCTCTGGGCCAGCCACCACAGCCCTGGAGGTGGGATTGCCCCTCCACATTTTTCTCCGGTTCTTGGGTAGTAGATGCATCATCGTTCACAGTGAGCTCATCAATAAATTCCACCCTTATTTCTCTGAAATTCCCCTGGTTTAGGTCCATAGTGTCGGGAATATCCTCCCAATATCTCCCGCTTCTCCCCGTTGCTCATTTTCCTCGTCCCCTATTTCCCTTACCTCTTCCTCTTCCACGGTTCCAGTTGCCGCCGACCCGAGTAGGGACCGCCACCAGACTAGTAGAATCGACAACTGGGTTGTCGTGATAATGGAGAATTCAAACTTTACTCGTTCTGAGTCCCTCCTCGTAGGGGTGAGAGAGTGCACGTCTTTTTTTTGAGATGGGTGGGAGAGTATCCTGTTTGAATGTATATGGTTCTTCGGGTGATGATATAATAAGCTGGCCCCTAGAGTCAGATGGCAAAGGGCTCTTCCCTTTTTCTTTATGTGCACTTGGGCCGCAAGGAGTCCGGTCCATCCACACCATAGGTGTGGACCGGTCCCTTGGATGCATGGGTGTTGGGCCAGTCACGCATAAGGCCTTGGGGCCCCTTACAGTGCTCTTGGAAGAATCCCGCTCCTCCTCTAGCTGGCATTTGGAGGGTTGGGCCTGGCCCATATTCGGGTTCCATCCCCTATGTGTAAGCGCTACAACCATCGCCCGTTCATAGGCATTTGTGCTGGGAAAGTCAGCGGGCAACAACCTTTGTTTCAAAACCTCGGAGCTAGGTGTCTCACGATACAGAAGGGACAGAGATTTTGAAATGCATTCGTTAAGGTGGGCAGAGCCTGTAGTCTCAGAGGTGTCAGATGGCAAAGCAGACCTAGGATCAGCGTGCACAGTAGGAGAGGTGTGCAGGGGCGCAGCATCAGAGTTGTCACCATCGAAAGATAGGGGCAGGTCAACTGACATCGAGGTCAACGGTTGACTCATGGCCTCCACCGAGCACGTTGTCGTCACGTGGCAACTCCATGCGCTGCGGGTGGGCAATGGTCTCCTCCGGCCTGTAAGATTCCGCCTTCCCGTTGATGATGGAGGAACCACCGGGGGCAGGCGTCTCTTCATCCACGGTCCGTACCATGGGTTCTCCGACAAGGTTGGGCTGCTCTCAGGACTTCCTCTGCAAGCATTCTCGCAGTGCCCCAGTAAACCACAAATATAGCAAAAGTCTCCAAGGCCTTCATAGCAATACTCCACCTGGAAAGATTGGTGGGAAGTTCTGGGGAGCCAGAATCCCGTCGGGAAAGGTTTGCGTGAGTCGATGAGCACCTTTACTCGTAGGTAGCCCCTGGTTATGGCCTTGCTCTTTATCGGATCTTCCACTTCAATAACTTCACCAATTTCTTCCCCGATGGTTTTGGCATTTTTTGCATTCATCTTCTCCAAGGTGAGACCCGAAATCTGGACCCAATACGGGATAAGATGCACCAGAACCTCCTCGATGTTCAGCTGGGGGGGCCAGGCCACCACGTTGAAGCAGAAGTTCATTATGTTCTAGGGAGCCCCCTCCAGAATAAGTGTGGCCACCTCCCTAGAGGAGGTGATTGTGAAAATGTTCCGTTTATAGTGAGAAATGGAGATAGCGCCCAATCTTCCCCATGCTGATCTCAGGGCCCCATTAATCCCACCAATATTTGGCAGCACGTCTGCAATAATCGCTCCCACCAGAATACATTCCCTATTAACGTCGTCCAAGTCAAAGGAATCCTCCAACCGTGAGGCCAGGGAGTCGGCTGTGGGGTGGACATGAGTCATTGAGAAAGAAGCTCGGACAGCAAGAAGCGGTGTGGGGCTGGGACACTTTGTCAACAGCCAGCAGACAGAGAGGAAAAACACCTGACGGAAGGGACACCAGTAGGGTGTAAGCTGAAGAGTTAAGGGGTGAGGAAGAGCTACCAAAAAGGTAGAGCCAAACAGATTTTCCTACCACTTGGGTAGAGCTCGCTGCAATTGAAGTTTGATCTCAGAGATTTTGTTTGCTTCCTTATTTCAATTTATTTAATTACATGGTAAGAATTTAAATTGATTGGCTATACGCTAATATCATTGCCGATGATCAAGCAAGAAAGCAAATAATAACCAATGCTAAGGTGAGGATTTGTAAAGTTAATTGGGAAATAGCTTAAAATGACACCCATTTCATAATTTTAATTAAAAATACCACCCCTTCCCAATTTTTGTACAACTATCACCTATAAATATAAAATTATTGTCCACTTATTGCTGATTTTTCACAAGTTCAGAAATTTTGTTCTCTCTTAGCTCACACAGCTCTCTCTCTCTCTCTCTGGCACATCTCTCTTTCTCTTTGGTATCTGTCTATCACAGCGCTCTGTGTCTCTCTTGGCTCTCTCTCTGTCTAGCACAACTCTCTGTCTCTTTCTTTGCTCTCTTTCTCATAGCGCAGCTGTTTCTCGCTCTAGCTTCGTTATGTCTCTTTCTCCCCTATTCGATCTCTTGCTCTCTGTTTGGAATTGCGAACCCCTCCCTTTAGCTATGTCTTCTGAATAGCTGCTTGCAACCTTGAAGCTCTAGTGGATTGCCGACCTCGAAAAGGTAGTGTTGATGGTTATTTTCTTAATATCAGTGGGATTATGTGAAATGGGTTATAGTTTGATTGTTTGGGTTTGTGTTAAATTCGTTTTGGCTTTAATTTCTTTGGGTTAGGTTTTGTTGAATATTCATGCTCATTCATCTGGGTTTGTACCAATTGCATTTAGATTGGTCTGGATATGTGAATCTTGAAACTTGGGATTTTTCATTTGATGTAGTAGATCTGTATAGTGTGATTCTGATGTGTTACTGGTGTACTGCTGTTGTGTTCCTCTTATTTTACAGTCGTATTGCTGTTATATTGCCATTATATTGCTGCTATATTGCTGTTATATTGTGGTTATATTGCTATTGTATTGTATGGTTATTGTGGTTATATTGTGTTAATGAAATGTTGTTTTGTCATGGTCAGAAATGGAGACAATTGTTATTCTCGTGTGCTACAATGGAAAATGGGTCACCTCGAAGAAGATGTGCAAATACGAACGGGGTGACTCAAAAGGCTTAATAGTTCCACGGACCATCAAATTTGCTGAACTGTTGGACCGTGTGCATCAGATTGGTAATACAAACAGCAGGGAAGACAAGGTTTGCTTAAAATTCTCAGTTTTGGTGGCCTCGAATGAGTGGAAGCACATAAAGATTGAGGACTATGATGATGTCAATTTTTTTATGAAGTACAATTCTGAGGTAACACCTTCAAAACTAGCTCTCTTACTCGTGAGTATAGAAGATAAAGGACTGACAAATGATGTAGTTCATAGTATGCATATCACGACAGATAGTAGTCGGTTGCCATTGTTGAAAACAATGAAGTAACTTGGAATAATACAAATGTCATTGATGTGGGTGGTGAAGTAGGGAAAGATTTTATGGATATGATTGATTTTAGCGAGGTGGAGGAGATGCATGGTGGTGATAATGATACTGAAAGAAATGAAGTGTCAGTGTACTCTGCCCCTCCTAATTTGGGCTGCTTGAACACAGCTGCCCAGTTGCCAATAATGCGTTTAGGAGGAGAATCTGAACCCACTCGTCAACATTATTGGAGTCAAATGGGTGAATAAAATCGGTACAATGCAGCCGGTGTAAATGATGAAGAAGTATATTTGGACAGCGGGTTTTCACGAAGTGATTGGAATCTGAAAATTTCAGTTGGGCAAATTTTCTCCAGTAAGAAAGCATTGTTGACGGAGTTACGGTTGACGGCATTAAGAGGCCACTTTGAATTTAAGGTGCAATTCTCTTGTAAAAATAATATTCCATTGCGCAATGTATCTTAGACAATATGATTTGTGTTGCTTTGGTACGTCATGTAAACTCTACTTTTATTTGTGGTGAGTTTCGTGTTATGTTGAATGGGAATTCTTTTAAATTTGCATAATTTGGGTTGCATTGCTACAGCATGCTGTATTGCTGACAGATTGCTATTATATTGAACTTTTATTGTACTGGTATTGCTTCCAGATTGCTATTATAATTTGAGTGCGAAATTAAAGGGACTGGAATGTAATTCCAAATGGATCCAAAACATTAAAGTTCTTAGAATTCCTATATTACATAGTTACTGTGATACTCCGACTATACCTTCTTTTCTGATTACAAATTCGGCCGATGCATAGGCCAGATGTGGGGCAAATACAAGGTGAAATGTCCTATGTGTTTGACTACATATACTTGTTGAAGGAGCATTACGAATGTTAACCTCAATAGATTGCTCATGTCTTGTCAAGAACAATCTTGAATTTATGCAATGTGCCAAGCCAGTCCCAAAGCTGGACTCACCCGTCTGCCTGATGTGTCCAGGGACTCCAAGTTTCCCAACCTCCCCCCATTCACTTTATCATGTGGCCCAATAAAATCCACCACTTGGTTGGTGACAACCACCGCCAACCCAAACTTATTTGCTAAACCCTTCAATGTCCCAGATATGTTGAAGAAGAAATTCAGTCCGTTGCAATCTAGACAATAACAAGCAATAAACAATCAGAACTTATCAACAGCCTATTATAGGATATTAAGTGAAAAATAAACAAAAAATACAGAGCATAAACAAAACCCCAACTATTTACAGCTGACCTACTAATTCAATAGCTCAAAGCCACGTCTCAAGACACCCAGTACTCTACCACTCCTGCATAATATAATATCTAAAGACACATCTCAACACACTAGATAATCATGAGACAGCTTCAGCTAGAATGGGAATGTCCGGTAGCACAAGCCTAATTGAGAACAATTCAAGACTAACGATAGAAATCTATCTGACTAGAAAGAGTTTTAAAAAACAAGAAGACATCGGGAAAGAATTGATTGACTTCAAGGTATAATGTAATGGAACATCCTATGAATTAGTGGCAACCACAATAATGACTCCACTATGGCCCTCATTTCAAATGTAAGAAAATGAATGAAATTGGCACCATCCCTTCAGTTTTTTCTTAACAAAATAAGAGGTCTGTATGTATTCTCTGTTTTATCGATATCAAAGATAAATTAATAAATAAACCATCAAAACTGTATAAAATGTTTGTAAGACATGTACAATTACAAAATTATAAGTTCTCCTCAGAAACAAAGTTCTCTAAGTATCCATACACAAACAAGAAAAACAAAAGCTTAAAGAATTAGCTTATAGCAAAATCAATGTTCCAATTTCTCTAAACCACACCTTCTGGTGGTAGGTTCCCATCTTCACTCATTTCCCGTTTTCTTTTAAGCAGACAATGATCAAGCACAAAAGAGCAAACTTTTAAAGAACTCATATCACACCACATGTAGTTCTAAAGAAAACTTATCCATATCCAATATGCAAGCCCTAAAGTTAGTAAACAAAATTATAAAAAAAATGTCAAATTAACAAGCATTATTCTCAAACAAAAAGTATGATATGGTTGGGAGTTTACAAGTTCAAAATGATATACACAGGTTAATTGTCTTAGACTTTAGATATCATCTTCAACAAAGAAAATACATACCGATTAGACTTGTAAGAAGGTTAAATGCAATGGTCATAAAGACCCATAGTAAGCCACCAAATACCAATCAATAACTGCTACAAAAACCATAATAAAACCATAATAAACTAAAAATACAACAGCACTAAAATGCCAACACAACATCACTACATTAGCAATACACTAGCAAAAAAAACAACAATACGACATCAATAGCAACAGCAAAACAACAGCAGTGCAAGCATCAGTCCACAAAGAACAAACCCATTCACTGTTTCAAACAAGGAATCATCATACTAAGATCATTTCAGAGAAACCCCAAAACCAATTTAAGTGAAACCCCTAAACCAATTTCAGAGAAACCTATAAACCTTCAACCAATTTCGAACAAACCCCTGAACCAATTTCATAGAAATGCATAAACCCTAAACCAACTTCAGAGAAACCCTTAAACTGTAAGAAAATGACGATGAACAGTACTTGTTCAAGGTGAACGATGGAGTTGAGCTTCGATGAACAGATTTCGCTGGGAGAGGAAGAGAGAAGAGAGAGTCAAACTGAGCGACGAGAGATTGAGAGCTGAGCGACGAGAGAGTGAGAGCTGATCGACAAGAGATGAGAGAGTGAGAGCAAAGCGACGAGAGAGTGAAGAGAAACTAAGAGACGGAGCCAAGAGAGAGAGCTGAGAGAGAACTTCAGCAAAAGTGATATGTGTGCAATAAGGGGACAATAAATATATATTTATAGGTTATAGTTCCAAATTTTTTTAAAAAGGGTGGTATTTTCAGTTACAATTATAAAAATGGTGTCATTTAGAGCTATTTCCCAAGTTAATTAAATATTAATCAGATGGGTCCCCAATACCTGAAGCAGTAGGCAATGATGGTTTGTAATTTCTTTCCCGAAGATATTATGACATGAGTTAAAGTTAAATTTTACAAGAACATTGTGATATAGTGAATTTTACACTACACAACGTTGTAGGGTCAGAACAGCCAGTACTTTACAAAATTTACTACTGGACTTGTATGTCGGTTGCATTGCATATCTTGTAGAAGTATGCCAATGCTCAACCAGAATAATAATAAGCTACAATTCTCTATGAAGTCTGTTATAATCATTTAGCGTCCTTCGAGAACATTCATAACTCTAGCTGGGTGACAACTTTTCAGTTATTTTGAGAATTTAAAATGATCCTTGTAATGAAGTTTTGCAATTTTTTTGTAATCAAGGAATGCATGGACAATGTCCTTGTTTCATGGAGCTCAAAGAAGCAGAAGACTGTTTCTAGATCAAGCTCGGAAGCCGAATATTGTCAGCTTGCATATACAGTCGCCGAATTATTATGGTTGCGTTCCTTGTTTTGCGATTTGTCTCTTTCGTTGCCACCACCAATTATCTGGTGTGACAATGTATCTTCTATTTCATTGGCGTCAAATCCGATTTTTCATTCCTGAACGAAACATTTGGAGGTTGATTATCATTATGTTTAGGAAAAAGTTAGGGGTGACCTGGTTGTAAACTATGTTTGTTCTCAAGACTAGACTACGGATTTATTTACCAAAGGTCTCAGTTCAGCTTGTGGGGAATGTTAGACCAAGTTCAAGTCAAGAGCAAATTGATATTGATAAGTCAGTTATGAATTTGAATTTGAATAGTTGATATGCCGAGGTAGTTCCTTCTCATTCGAATGTCACGGCCTGCATATTGAAGGCTCAACCCAATAATTATTAGGCCAACCTAGAGAATCCATTTATGAAGGTCAAGCCCCACAAGAGAAGCTCAAGGCCCGGCCCGTCAGATAGATGATTCTAGATCTCTTAGCCCACATGTCTAGATTCAATGTACAGTAGTAGGTAGATTTCGGATCATTAGATTGTTTCGATCCTAGCCCTTCGTTGTGGTGGTAGGTGAGCTAGGATCTATATATAAGGAGGATGTCTCATTGTATATCTTCACCTCTTAACTTGTAAAGCATTGAGTAGCAATACAAGCATATATTCCCCCAAATTTTCTTGAGCGTTCTTGAGTTCTTATCATTATTGCTCTTGTTCTTGTGTTCTTGCTTGATTCAATCTTATTTTGTAGGAAGGAAGGCTGACTTAGCTTGTTCGAGAAGCGATCAAGTCTAAGGCCGCACGGAAGAAAGACTTTGAAAAAGTCATCCCGTGATAGTTGGTATCAGAGCGAAAGCTCGAATCATTCGAAGAAGCATGTCGAAGAGCGGAACCGATGGGGAGGTTGATATGTCCAAGGTCACCTTAGCAAACCTTTTGAGGTACACACTGATGCATTAGATGTTGCTATTGGTGGTGTACTCATGCAGGATGGACACCTATTGGCTTTCGAGAGCAGGAAGCTCAATGACACTGAGCAGAGGTATACCATTCAAGAGAAGGAGATGACAGCCGTAGTGCACTGCTTGAGGAGTTGGAGGCAATACTTGCTTGGTTCTCGGTTCGTGGTCAATACTAACAATGTTGCCACAAGTTACTTTTAGTCCCAACAGAAGTTGTCACCTAAACAGGCTAGGTGACAAGATTTCTTGGCCGAGTTCAACTACAAATTGAAGTACAAGCAAGGGAAGACGAATGTCACCGCAGATGCCTTATGTTTGAAGGCCGCACTAGCAGCTGTTGTACAACCTCAAAGTTATCTCATGATACGAGATGGCTTGTTGCATGACCCCCAAGCCAAAATTCTGTTAGAGCTTGTCAAATATGGGAAGATAAGAAGATTTGGGCTAGATGATGGTGTTCTTTATGCAACAGGGAAGAGAATCTATGTTCCAAGATAGGACAATCTGAGGCCAGAGCTAAAGTGGGCGGGACATCCAGACACTCATCGAACTTTAGCATTGATGAGTGAAGCTTACTACTGGTCACAGATGCGGGAAGATGTAGACTCGTTCGTGCGGACTTGCCTGGTATGCCGACAAGACAAGACATTGCAGAAGCAGCCGGTGGGTTGCTAAAGTCACTTCTTGTTCCAACCAGACCATGGGAGAGTTTGTCCGTGGACTTCATCATGAGTCTATCCAAGTCGGAAGGGTATGACTCAATTTTGGTGGTGGTCAACAGGTTCACCGAGTATGCTGGTGAAGTATTGGGGGATCCCCAAGAGTGACCATGACTCTCACTTCACTGGTAAACTTTGGACGGAGCTCTTCAGGCTACTTGGCTCACAATTAAACTTCTTTACCAGCTTTTACCCACAGACAGATGGTCAGACTTATTGGAGTTATACTTGAGGCACTATGTAAGTGCCAACCAACGAGATTGGGCAAAGTTGTTGGATGTTGCTCAGTTCTCGTACAACTTGCAGCGATTGGAGTAGACAGGGTCAAGTCTTTTTGAGTTGGCAACGGGACAATAACCTGTGACACCGAACACAGTGGTGTTAGGCTACACGGGAAGTAGCCCTGTTGCATACAAGAGGGCCAAGGACTGACATGTGACTAATGAGCTAGCTCGGGCTTAATTGGAGAAGGAAACTCGGAAGCATCGGCGAGATGTTGTGTTCAAACTAGGTGATTTGGTTTTTGTGAAGCTCAGCCCCTCTCAACACAAGTCTACTAGAAAGGTACACAAGGCGTTGCTGAGGAGATATGAGGGTCCGTTTTCTATCCTTTGAACAGTGGGAAGAGGTGCTTACCGTGTAGAACTACCACGAGGAGTCAAGTCATGGGGAGTCTCAACGAGCTCCGCTTTTAATGGTGACTTCATTTGACAGAGAGGTTATGTGCATCATGGCCAAGCGTGAGGTGCGAAGCAAAGGTATACCGAGGTACTTTGAGTACTTTGTCAAATGGAAGGGCCTGCCAGAGTTCGAAGATAATTGGGAGAAAGAGGAGTCCTTGTGGCAGTTCAAGGACCACATCGAAGCATTAGAACGAGAAGGAACTGCCTTGGCGACGAGGACGTCACCAAATTAGGTGGGGGAGAATGTCACTACCCGCATGTTGAAGGCTCAACCGAACAACTATTGGGCCAACCTAGAGGATCAATTTGTGAAGGTCAAGCCCCAGAAGAGAAGGTTAAGGCCCGGCCCGTTGAATGGATCATTCTAGATCTCTTAGCCTACATGTCTAGATTTAATGTACAATATTAGGTAGATTTCGGATCATTAGATTGTTTCGATCTTGGCCATTCATTGTAGTGGTAGGTGAGCTAGGATCTCTACATAAGGAGGATGTCTCATTGTACATCCTCACCCCTTAACTTGTAAAATATTGAGTAGGAATACAAGCATATATTCTCCCAAACTCTCTTGAGCGTTCATGAGTGTTCTTATTGTTCTTACTCTTGTTCTTGTGTTCTTGCTTGGTTCGATCTTATTTTGTAGGAAAGCTGACTTAGCTTGTTCGAGAGACGATCAAGTCAAAGGCCGCATAAAAGGAATACTCTGAAAAAGTCATCTTGTGACACTTGATGGGTTTAAGAAAGTAAGCAAATAGACAGCAGGTTTAGATTTGCCAACTAAATGAAGCACCTCTACTGTTGGACTGTCAATGGTCTTTATATAATACTATTTCTAGGCCCACTTGCCAATTGCCCCCGAAAAAGACTTTCTTTCCCTTCTTTTAATAAATAATCAATCTTTATTTCTTTTGCAGAAATGTTAAGCTTATGCTCCTAGATACGAACATATCACAGTTTTTCTTGTCAAGAGCATAGAACACTTAAATTTATCTAATACATGTGATTTATGTGATGGTGATAACTTTTCTTATTGTTTTAACTTGGATTTTGTTCAACATCAACATGTCCCACATCAGAGGATATAACCCCAGTCTTCTATGGCGGCAAATTAAACTGTGATGCTGAAGAGGTCTACACGTTATTTCGATTTTTTTTCCATGGCTACAGATTATTTGATATTTTTGCTAATTTGTTTATGTTATTAATAATTGAAGAAACATGCATAAATGAAGAACCCAGATCATTTTGGTCCAAATAAGCTCAACCAAGCCTTATCTCTTGGTTCCTCAGTAAATTTTCCAACTTTTTGATGATGGGTTATAGGAAATTTGATCTGTTCATCTGGGTTTTATCAGTCTTGTGTTTGGGATGGTTGTGTAGTGGATTTAATCCTGCAGACATTTACCTTATAGACTGTGGATCGCCTGCCAATACTTCAGTGGGTAACCGTGTCTATGTAGCAGATAATTTGGCTTCAAAATTTCTTTCAACCCCAAAAGATGTTGTTGCCAATATTTCTTTGAAATCAATCACTTCCTTTGATGATTCGCCGCTGTATCAAACGGCAAGAATCTTTACTGAATCCTCAAAGTACACCTTTTCCATAAGCCAGAGTGGGAGACACTGGATCCGCCTTTACTTCTATCCATTTGTTTTTGGTGGTTACGATTTGAGCAAAGCGAAGTTCTCTGTTTCCACCCAAAACCATGTTCTCCTTGGTGATTTCAGTGTTCAAAACGCTTCTCTTGTCAAAGAATTTTCAGTAAATGTAACTTCAGATAGCCTTGTTATTACCTTCACCCCTTCCAACAATTCATTTGCATTCTTAAATGCCATAGAAGTTGTTTCAGTCCCCAACCAACTGATCACTGATGATGCCAACAATGGGCTCCACGGTTTGACGACTCACACTCAGGCTTTGGAGACATCTTGGAGGGTGAATATGGGTGGACCAACAGTGTCCTTTGAGAAGGATACCCTGTGGAGAACTTGGGTTCCTGATCAAAGTTTTCAAGTAAATGCGAACCTTGCCAAATATGTCTCAAATATTGCAGCTGTTACCTATGATGCGGGTTCGGCATTGGCAACCAAGGATATTGCTCCACAAACTGTCTATGGAACCCTCACTGAGATGAAATCCGCGGATGATACCAACAGCAATTTCAATGTGAGCTGGGAGTTCACAGTGGATCCAGGATTTCAGTACCTTGTTCGGTTTCACTTTTGTGATGTAGTAAGTAAATCTCTCTATCAGCTGTACTTCAATGTATATCTTGACTCTTTGATTGTTGCTCGAGATCTTGATCTGAGTACTTTAGCAACTAATAAGTTGGCTGTGCCATATTATATGGATTATGTCACAACATCTGCTGCTGTCAGCAATAAGCTTCGTATTAGTATTGGCCCTTCCCCTTTAAATAATGCTTATCCGAATGCCATTCTAAATGGGCTTGAGATTATGAAATTGAACAATTCAGCAGGCAGCCTCGGTGGAGCAAACTCTCTGGTTCCTTCTTCAAATTCAAGTTCAAAAAGTAACGTCGGAGTAATAGTGGGTGCCGGCGTTGGGTCATTTATTGCAGTGGTATTGGCTGCGATTCTCTTTGTTCTTTACAGAAGAAGGAAAAGACTGGCAGACCAGGGCCATTCTAAGACATGGCTTCCCTTTTCCATTAATGGAACCAATTCTCACACCATGGGAAGGAAATATGGAACAACTGCTAGTGCTGCTTCTAACTATAGCTATCGTTTTCCTTTTGGGGTTGTACAAGAGGCTACAAATAACTTTGATGAGAGTTGGGTTATTGGAATCGGTGGGTTTGGGAAGGTATACAAGGGAGTCTTAAATGATGGAACTAAAGTGGCTGTCAAGAGGGGAAATCCACGGTCTCAACAGGGACTTGCAGAGTTCAGGACTGAAATTGAGATGCTATCTCAATTCCGTCACCGCCATCTTGTCTCATTGATTGGGCATTGTGATGACGATAGTGAGATGATTCTGGTATATGAATATATGGAGAACGGAACCCTGAAGAGTCATCTCTATGGCTCAGGTCACCCCAGCTTAAGTTGGAAGCAAAGGCTTGAAGTATGCATTGGAGCAGCTAGAGGACTTCACTACCTTCACACTGGCTGTGCAAAAGCAATTATTCATCGTGACGTGAAATCTGCAAATATCTTGCTTAATGAAAACCTCATGGCCAAGGTTGCTGATTTTGGGCTTTCCAAGAAGGGGCCTGAAATCGATCAATCCCATGTCAGTACAGCAGTGAAAGGGAGTCTTGGATACCTTGATCCTGAATATTTTAGAAGGAAAAAACTGACAGAGAAATCAGATGTGTATTCATTTGGGGTGGTTTTGTTTGAGGTCCTTTGTGCAAGACCTGTTCTAGATCCGTCCCTTACAAAGGAAATGAACTTGGATGAATGGGCAATGGAATGGCAGAAGAAGGGGCAGTTGGAGCAAATAATAGATTCTACCCTTGCAGGAAAAATCAGACCAGATTCTCTCAGGAAATTTGGAGAAACCGCCGAGAAATGCTTGGCTGACTGTGGTGTTGACAGGCCCTCCATGGGCGATGTGTTGTGGAATCTAGAGTATGCCCTTCAACTTCAAGAGGCAGAAATTCCAGGTGATGCTGAAGAAAATAGTACCAATACGATTGGTGAGCAATCCCCGCAAGTCAACAACTTTCAATAATGTTGAGGTGATTGTGAGAAAAATGTGTATATGTGTTCCACATAAGACTTTCGCCATATGAAAGTTGGTAAAAGGTTTATTTAATTTTTACTACCGTCTGTTGGTATTTAATGTCATGAGTGATTTATTGATATACCACGTCAACTTATAGTACTTCCACTCAAATATTGTCATGTGTTCATTTTTAAAATTAAATGATTTACTTTTTTACAGCTGGGACTTCTCAATTTTTATATTAAAAAAATAAAAGACTTGATAATAAATTTATATATTCGACCCAAAAAAAATTATATAATAAAAAAAAAAGTATTGCCCCTACAGAAGCACCACCCCAACCCAACGAACCTAATCCCTAGTACCTGCCATGACCGTCGTCCCTTTCCGTTACTCTTTCTCTTTACCCCTTATACTAATTTTACGCAGTGGGGTTGGGTTTAGAGAGACGATGATTAAACTGGTATTGATGATAATAGTTGGGAAGTAGTATTGATAATTAAAAATAGTTCATGCTTGGGTAATCATTATCGGCCAGTGGCAATATAAGAAAGGTCTAGGTCTGAGAGAAATAAGAGAAAGGTGTAGGGGCATTATGGAAGATAATACATATCTTTATTAACTTTTTTATTATTATTTGATTCAACAGAAACTTGGTTGGGATTCTTGTTCTTTATAATTAGAAGTTTCAAGTTGAAGAAAAAATCTAGGTTTTATTATTCTTTGTTAACTAGTTTTTTTTTAATTGTGTTGTGTTTATTATAAAAAAAAAAGTTTCCTAATAAATAACTTTCTGAAAATCTCAAAGAAAGAAAAAAGAAGAAGAGATTGCTCAAAGTTTAAGAGGATTTTTGAATAAATATCTTGTTAAACAAACCAAAGCTTCACTTGAAAATTTAGATAAAGATTTACCATATGAATGTGAACAACCAATTCAATGGGAAGAATTAGCAAAAAATGAGAATAATATGAATGAAGAAGTTGGTGATCTGGATGAAAATGAAAATATTGATGAACCTTGCCATGAAAATGAATGTCCTGTAACAAGATTTGATTTGAACATTTATGCTCCACGAGTTTGGGATAGTCTTGATCCATTGTGGATGATGAAAAGAAGATTGATCAAATCAAGAAATGCTTATGGAGATTGGGGAGGAAGCAGTTAGACTCAAATATGTGGTTTTTATTTTTGAATGCAATGTTTACAATGAAGGGTACTCTTTTTCTTTCATTTGGAGTTTTGTCCCATTGGGTTTTCCCCAAACAAGGTTTTAATGAGGCACCAAAGTGTTCTTCTGTATCTTTTGAAAATTCTTATATTTTTAATAAAATTAATTAGTTAATAAATATATATTTTTTAATTTTAGTGTTTAATTTTTATTTGAGAAAATTTGCCCTGGGCTTTAGAAAACCCAGGACCAGCACGAAAACCAACGAAAAAATGGAAACTAAAATAAAGTAAGAGAGAGTAGCTTCAATCTTTCTAGCCGAAATGATTAAACCTGTCCATTTGTTTGGACGAAGGAATTGAAAATTGCTTTGAATTATTAAATGGTGGAATTTAGATCTTTATTGTTTAAAATTTTGAAAATTAATAATTTCAGTGTTTTGAATTTATGCATGTCAAATTTTTGTAAATGGCATAAATTATAGTGAAAAACAAATTCCTGATCAATAAAAATTGTGAAATGGCATCTCTTTTTTTTTTTTTCGGGTATGGAAATTAAACTTAGACATGCACAATTCACATCAAGCAATCTATAGATGGGACGCTTATCGTAATTCCAAAAATATTCACACTTTCAGTATCTCAAATGTGCCTTTTTAGTAGTTTGTTCTTGAAATATCGGGCCTTTCGTAAACTTTATTTTTTGTGATTACTAATCCTTCAACTTTGTTTAGTTGGTTTTAATTTTTTTTAAAAAAAATTGTTGAAAAATTTCCAAATACATACAACATTCAACAACTTTATTTATTTATCCATTATTTTTAATAATCAAATAGAAACTTCATTAGATAGACTTCAATGGTACAATCAAAGACATCAACAAGACATATAAAATATCAATCCCAAGGGACAATAAACTAACATGTTAAAAGCAAAACTAATGCGGATAAAACCCGCACTAAAACTACTAGCCCACATCACCACAATTAGCCATAAGTCCAAACAAAAGCCCACAACCCAACATAAGCAAAACCATAAATTAAAAAAACTCATGAGCCTAAACGAACCCTACCACCATCACTAAAGAAGCGCCGTCACAGCCACACCCACCACTACATCCATAATAGATATGAGGAAATTATGATTTCCAGCGATCTACTTGCGCATAAGAGCGAACAAATAAACGAAAACAACAACATTGCCAAAGAACAATTGGGTGATTTATAGCAACTTCCGTCAAAAACGATGTAGAATTAAATTTAGAGAACATGAGAGCGATATTAAGGAGCTTTGGGAGTAGGATTTGATTGAGAATATAGACTAAAATGGGTGATAGGGAACTTCAATCTAACCATGGTTTAGAAGAAACTGCCACAAGGGGCTTTGAATTCAAAACACCTCAGTGGACTTATTCACTAATCTAAAAGGAAAAGACGAGAAGAGAGGGTGGGGAATGACGCTTCTTCCTCCTCCCTCCTCTATGGAATTTTTCTTTAGGACTCAAAGAGGAAAAGAGTGACTAGGATTTGAGGGGTGATTTTATGATAGTCCACAACATTCAATAACTTGATCAGTGTATCAAGCTCTTCATGTCATAAAAATTTGTATACCGAAGGTTCGACTTCCTCACATTCGTACTCATCAACTAATTCACCAGTGTTAAAGTTTAATTCTTTGTTGTTTTTTATTTGTTCATAGAATTCCACTTACAATATATATGTATATCCAGTTCATTTAAAAGAAAAAAAAATTAAAATTCAGTCTTACTCCTAACTGGATTGATGATAAATTTTTGAAATAGAATCCAAACTTTTAAAAAGAAATAGAAAACAAATCATTAAAAAATTGTTGAAGCAAGTTTAGAAAGTTTTAAGAAATTTAAACCAACAAACATGCTATTAGTGGCCCATGCAGGTCTCGAACTTGCAATCTTCGGGTTATTAGCACGATGCCCTAACCAACTAAGCTAATAAGCCAATTGATTTTTCCTAATTTCAATTTAAAAAAATAAAAATAAAATTATAGACTCTCTTTGATACATAGATCTCATTTAAGAATTTTTCATGTCTCCATTCCACCATGAAGAATCTTTTTTTTTTATTTTTTTTTCTGAGTAAATTTTGTCTAAATCTGAACTTACTAGTTCATTCATTTGGGTAATTATTGAGAAAAAAGAAAGAAGAAAAAAGGAAGAACAATTTAGGCGGTTTGACCCCTCGATTGACCGTGAGTCTTCCGAGACAGTTATATCCTTTGAGAAGTGTTAAAATGACCATGTAAATGAGTCCTGACTGAGAATGAGTTATCTGAGTCATGTTACGGATTGAGTACATATAGTTATTTATAGATTGCTAAATTGTGCATATATATTTTAAGTATAGCTGACAATCAATTTATCAGAAAGATGATAAAAAGGTTGGGAAATGGATTGTAAAATAAAGAGAAAGTATTGATATAAGTTTGGGATATGGTTTTTCAAACCTATCACAAGGGTACCCCCTAGTTGCTTTGAAACAGTATCAGTTATAAATAATGCCCCACGTGTTTCGGGGACACCTGAATTGTGTGGTGCTAGGAATGCAGCTCAGGCTGACCAATAGTCCCCTGAGGCCTGCGAGGATTGCGGCTCGGGTAAACTTGATATCTCCGAGGCCTGCGAGGATTGCGGCTTGAGTAAATTTGGTGTCTCCGAGGCCTGCGAGGATGGAATTGACGGATCAGGAATGGGAGTACACCTAGGTGGAGAGAATTTCAGTTTTGAGATGTTCTTAAACTAAAATAGAGGGAGTTCAATGTATGGCTTATCTATAATCAGTATATGACTGTTACGAGTATTGGGAAGTTGCAAAGTACTGTTTTAGAGTTGTGAATATGATTGTGTACATCGTGCACAAGAGAATTCAGTTTGATTTGCAAAACACATGGCAATATGATGAATGAATGAGATATTCAATTACATTATTAAAGGAGAAGAACTACATGTGGCTTGATCCCTTGTTAAGGGTACGTAGGCAACCTAGAATTCTAGGTGCAGTCGCGAGGTCAAGTGATTGAAAAGTAGTTCAGTTAAGTTATTTTGAAACCTAACAATGACATTGTTCTGGGGATGTTCTAAGATTCAGAGTCGAATTTTATTAGCAGAATGATTTATTTGATTTGTTGAGGCCTGAGGCCAGAATGATATGATGCTTGATTGCGTGGATATAATTTAATGCATGCTGAATGATTGGGATATATAAATATTTGTTGAAAAGTGAACACTTTTGGGAAACAAGCAAATTACAGGGGAGACTCTGCCGAATTTTCGGCAAAAGTCTAACTGATAGAAAAATTGGTTTCTAGTAGGAGGGCAATTTGGTCATTTGTGCCCGGCATTCGCCATGTGTCAGACACGCACATGGTTCAAATCGGATTCCAAAGTATAATTTGGGTCGGGTCATGTCAATCAAACCAACCGAACAGATGAAACTGGCTGAACCAAATTATAATTATCGGTTTAGTTTAGTCTGGTTTGGTTTTGATCAAGAAAAAGTCAAACAGTTTAAAAACCGAACCGAACCGTATATAGTTTAGTTTGGTTTGATTTTGAGCTTTGTAAATCGGCTTAAACCAAACTGGACCATTTATACGTATATTTAAAATATTTTATTTTTCATATGCAATACTCTAATTAGTTAATAGCTATATATGAATATTTGAATTGAGCTATATTAGTTAGTGAAATATGAAGTTTTATGACATTTTGAGCTTTATGATGGTTTCGTACTCTAGAAAATGATTCATGTATGAAGCAAGTTGTGAATTTATTGGTTAAAATTGGCTAACAATGTTGAAAAAATGCAAAAAGAATGAGAATTAGGCTTAGGGCCAAACCGTCTTAAATTGGTTTGGTTTATTTCGATTTCCTTTATAACTTGTATCTAAATTGAATAAAACCAAACCGTCATATTATAATGAGTTCGGCTGTGATTTTGAGGTGAAATCGATCCAATCCAGACTTTGCCCACCACTGGTTGGAGATGGTTAAAGAAGAAAAAATGAAAAGAGAAAAGACTTCCAACACCTTCTGATTCATCCCTTAAACCCCAAACCATGAAGGAAATTGAGGTTCCACCATAAAATCAATCACTCAACGGAATTTAGATATTTATCTATAAACACGAATTTCCTGCGACAAATGAGACAAGGACACGTGTACAAAATAATATTGTATTAATGAAATTTAGGGTTACAATCTCTGTATTGAATCCTCTGATTCGATCTCCAAAGTGTTTAAAGAAAATTTGTGTTGGATACAAGGGTCGTAGAGACTTGATCTTGATCAAACGGGTAGCACGAAGCTTGTTTGGTGTTTGGGATTTTTCTATGGTGAAGGAACCGGCACGTATTTGTTGTGCTTGGTGGCTCTTCCAAATTAGGGTGAAGAATGCAAAGAGTTTTCTGTTTCTTCTGAGTGCTAGGTTTTTCCTCTCTGACCCCTTCTTTCGTCTTGAGGCCTCCTATTTATAAGCTATTGTAGGATGCTTGACCTAAATAACTTTCCCTATTTAAAACCTTGTTTTGTGGGATTTTGATTTGATTTAAATCAATTCCCATAATCTGGCAATTTTAACCAGATTATCTTCAATTGATTGACCTGATTATTATTTGATTTAAATCAAAGTCAATCACAGAAGATTCTTTCCTTTAATCTTGTCTTCATCTTGAACCGTTTGATGCACTCCGTCGGATGTCGCCATGTGTCATTTTTTGACAACTAATCCGATTTTGATGAGTCACACGCCACATGGACGAATTACGAGGCCCACGATTTAATCCACCGAACCTTAATTATTTTCTTGTCCAATAGAATTTATTGCACCAAAATTTCTTTGTCTACAAATTGCCCCCACTTCATGATGCATTGTAGATATGTGCTTTGTCACATGTAGGAAGTACAGCTTGAAGTGTTACTTCTTCATGTCTTTCCAATAATTTGGATTGCTTCCAACATGGAGTTTTGAAAGTTACTCTTTTTTTTTTTTGTGGAGAGATATCATTAAGAATATCCAATATTGAAACCTATTTCCAACGTTGACTTTTTACTTCCCCCGTTGGTTTCCCCTTCTTTTTTTTTTTTTTTTTTTTGGAAGAATAATATGAAACTTAATAATATCCAATGAAACTCCAACGTTGGCCTTTTACTTCCCACGTTGGCCAATATTTTCCTAAATTAGGAACAAGAAACCCTAGCACCATTGGGAGCTTTGATGGCTTTTGGCTTCTTTAAATTACGCTGTACACATGGGTATTTAGATTAACTAAATAGATCAACAAGAACTTCTCTCATCAGCAAGAAGGTCCACGAATCTGAGGCTCACACCATTTTGAATTTTCAATAACCAATGTGGTGAGACTTGGCATTTTTGATTCATCTCTCATATATGTATGTGCTTGCTTGCGGCTGTTTGGAGGAGAAGAAGAAAACTGACGTTTCTTTTCTTTTTCTTTTTTTGTTTTGTGTGTTTTTTTTATTTGCACAACCACAAGAATTCGCCTCTTGGTCTGTGAAGAAACTAGTTGGTAAGATTGAAACCATTCTTTGCTTCATCCTGTTCTTGCATCAGCTTTTTTTTTTTTTTTTGGGTTGTTGTGGAAGCAAGATTGGAAGGTGGAAGGGCTGGAACATGCCTGGAGGTGTGTGTTAGGGCCTGGTCGGTATGGCTGGAGGCTTGGAAGGACTGGTAGGTTCGAGTCCACCTACGCTGGGCTCAAGGTGAAGGCAAGAAAACGTTAGGCCTTGTTTGTGATGTGAGCTCGAGCTAGGAAAAGAAGACGCTGGGCTAGTACTGGAGGCAGGCGCGATATGGGCTCCAAGGGAGGCGCCAGGCCTGGCACGCAAGGTGGGCTCGGAGGGAGGTGCTGGCCTTGGTGTGCGAGGTGGGCTCGAGCTAGGAGAGGAGCTGGGCCTTGGTGGCTGCGCAAGAAGAGAAGCTGGGCTGCGTGCTGGCTAGAGCTGGTGTTGGGCTTGCGCTGGAGCATCTGCTGCGCCTTCATGTTGGCTGGGTTGGAAAAGTGGGCATATTGGGCTGCCCCGAATTCAGTTTTTTTTTTGCTGCACTTCTATTACTCTTTCAATTTTTTTATTTTTTATTTTTTTTATGTATTTTATATGATGATATTTATACATATATATATTTTTTACAATAGGTACTTTGAGAGAAAGTGAAGAACGTGGACGTCCTATACCGCTTGGGTTTGATCCATCTCTCCGACTTGGTGATAACCCGCTCAAGCGCTTAGGCTTTACGTAAGTGGAGGACGAATGAAGAACGTAGACGTCATATACCGCTTGGGTTTGATCCATCTCTTCGACTTGGTGATAACCCGCTAAAGCGCTTAGGCTTTACGTAAGTGGAGGACGAGTGAAGAACGTAGACGTCATATACCGCTTGGGTTTGATCTATCTCTCTGACTTGGTGATAACCCGCTCAAGTGCTAAAGCTTTACGTAAGTGGAGGATGAGTGAAGTACGTAGACGTCCTATACCGCTTGGGTTTGATCCATCTCTCCGACTGGTGATAACCCGCTCAAGCACTTAGGCTTTACGTAGGGGAAGATAAGTGAAGTTTGTTTCTCGAGACATTCCACCTTTATCCGGCTCTTCAAACTCGTACAAGTAAGCCTTTTTAATTTTTAATTTTTATAATTTTTTTTATAATTTTTTATTTATTTTTAAGTATGAAGTCACTAGCCCAATACTGAATATTTTTTCATGTCGCTCATCTTATACAGATGACCTTCTTCACGTGTTTCAAGAAGGGCACCGTTACTATTCTTAAGGATGAAAGTGATAGCCGGGACGAAGTACCACATTGCTTGTAGGTGCGCTTCTCCTAGCTTCGGAAGTATCTGAGGTGGACAATTATCTTCACATTCCGTCTTGGTCTCAAGAGGTGTTTTGTCAACTTAGTAGCTTCAAAAAATCCAAATATACAGATAGGGACCTTCACTCCACTGTTTTACTGTTAAAGTCCTCGCATCATATAGAGACTGATTCATTAGGGGCGTTCGAACTTCTTAGCTATCGAATCCATAATGAGGCAGTGAATTGGGGTTCTGTTCTTCCGACGGCTGGTGAATCTACATTTACCGAGTATTACTGAGAATGGCTTGAAGATGTGCTAAATAGAAATACCCAGGTTCTTAAGAGCGTCGGTCTATATAATGCAGTGTTTGCCTCATTATTTAGCTATGATCGACACGCTCCAGTCATTTGAGCCTTCTGCGAGTACTGGTGTCCTGCGACAAATACTCTTCATACATCGCAAGGAGAAATGTCTATTTCCCTTTGGGATCTTCATGAAATCGACGGTCTCCCTATTACAGGTCGATTTTATGATGAGGTTATTCCAACCACTGAGAGTCTCAACAGGAAGAACCATAAAGGCTTGTCTTATATCCCACATATTTGTCGCTACTTGTTCTTAGCGTACTACAAAATTTTACGAGACTCCAAAGGAAAATCTGGAGTGAGAATGACTGCTTGGATAAAGTACTGGTATCGAGGGCCATTCAGGTATAAAAAGTCTTTAAGGAAAACTGTACGGAACAAGTCACAAAAGCCAAAGGAAGACTCTGATCCTTCTGGTATCATTGCGGCGGCACTGAAACGCACTGAGGAAGAGGAAGGGGTTTTTGAAGATTTGGGTATAGCTGATGAAGACATGGATAGATCCTTCTTGGCTGCATTCCTTGCTTGCTGGTTGTGCAAATTTGTATTTCCCAAAGACGACGTAACTTTGATCAGACCAGGGGTTTTCAAAGTTGCTAGTCGAATGGCGCACGATGTATCATTTAGCCTAGCAGTTCCAGTATTGGCTAGCATTTACAAGGGGTTGAATGATATTTCTAGTGCAGATGATCCAGGAAATTGCACAATTATTCTACCTTTCCATTATGTGTATGGGTGGTTGGGTGAATACTTCGACACACATTTTACATCATCTCCCGAGAAGTCCATTCCCATCATGGCAAGGTTCTCAGGAAGACTTTCGGTGAAATTTTTTGAAGATTCGACAGCTCGAGCTTTGTTCCGGACTTGTGGTAAAGTGAAAATGAGTCGTCTAGCAAGGGTGTTTTCAGAATGCAAACAACTGACTGATGAAGATCATATTTCTAAAGAAGACTTTGAGTATTTGATATGTCTTCGTTCGGGATTCGTTTCTCTACGACAGGAAAATTACCGAGTCATCCAACCTTATAGCCCGCACCGGTTCAGTAGACAATTTTGTTATGTACAACATGTGCCAAGAGAACTTAAAGATGACGTCCGGAATGGGACTGTGCTATCAGTGTACTCACATTGAAAATCATGCTTGAAGATTGGCAGTGCATCTACAATAACCCTACCTACTAAGGACAATATTAAGGAGTTTGAGATTACATCCGATTATGTTATTTGGTGGTCGAAGGTGCATCGCTTTGAATTGACGAAATCAAAGACAATCTCAACTGTAGGCAAATCGTCGTCGCTTTCTCAGCCGAAATCTCTTAAGTCTCATGGCAATGAAGTTTTAGTTCATGATAAACTCACCCGTGGTAGAGCGCTCTAAGTTCATCCAGAAGTTGAAGGTAGTTCTACTACTCCCGCACCTCGAGTTCAACACCCACCTCCAGTTGATGTTCCTCTAACTCGAGTCCCTAATGATAAAGGAGAAACAGAAAGTGTAGCAGATTCTCAAGAAGATTTCATTCCCCTCGGTCGACGAATTCGTAATTTGAAGCGAGGGCATATAAGTAGCAATGAAGACAATGAAGTCAACTTTAGGCATAAGAAGACAAGTGTCGGATCTCTTTATTGTGATTTGGACGCGGCATACCCACTTGATGACACATTTTTTTATGATGTGCCCGCTGTTTCACAACCGGTTCTAATGAATGAGGTATGTATTTTATTTCGCCTTGAGCTTCCCCTTTTCTATACATATATATTAATTAATTAATTATATATATATTTTAGGTTGAAGTAGTGCATCATGTCCCTACTGTGTCTGAGCTTGTACCATTTAATCATTTGCCTATCAAAGAGGAATATGATGCTTTGCGCCCGATAAGTGATTCAGGTGTTAGCCTAAGAGGTACAATGCCAATCTTTATCACGCTCCGTATTTAGAAATCTTTGATTCTATTTGCTTAACCATTACTCGTCGGTCAATGTAGGTTCGCTTGCACAACAATATTTATTAAAGCCTATTAATTATGCATCCACTTCTGAAATGTCATGTGGGGAGCCCAAATTAGGTGTTGCAGACAAAACCCTTCGCAAAGTAATCTCCGTTTTAGGAAACCAAGTAAGAAGCATAATCTTGAAGGCTTCATTGGAAAGGCTTCCCTCATTCAAAGATGAGTTTGGCAAGTTGATGACTACTCTTAACAATGTAGGGGCGAATATATCATCTTTACGAGCTATGATCGATGCTCTTATGGTGACTGCAGTTGACTATCATTCTGCACACTCTACTTACTCCTAAAAGCTATCTCCCGAGGCTCAGAGCGATCGTTTAGCTGCAGTTGACTCTTCACTTTCTATTGCCTTGGCTTTGCAACAAGCTGAAGAAGTTCATCAGTCTTCTATACTTAAGTCTATTCAATCTGCCAATACGTGTATGGAGGAGTTGAAGAGGGAACAAGAACAATTGGAGTTAAGATTGCGTCAACTAAACGAATCACTTTCAGAGAGTGATGCACAACTTTCTTATCATCATGGTGAAGTCACCCGCTTGAGAGAGGATAAGACTGCGGTTGAAGAAGCTCCTGTACTATCAGTTGCAGATGCTGATACTTTAGATACATTACGAGTTTCCTTTGAGAGACTGCGTAACGGCCTCAAGGATTTGTCTTGGGAATAGCAAATTCTGTTGTTGTAAACTTTCTTTGCTTTATTATATTTCTCTTTGAACTTGTCAAAGTGTTGATGTTTACTAATTAACTTTCATGATGAAATAAAAGTATTTTCTTATTTCATTATTTTTCGAATGGTTCTGATTGATGGAGGAAACCCTTTGTTTTTTATTTTGATGTGACTGAACTTGGAATTATTTGTCCAAGCTGCCTACGTACCCTCGATGAAAAGGGATCAAGTCATCACGTAATTCAAGGGAATATTTTTTTTTTGTGTCCTAACTTTTGCTTGAACCGCCCTTTCGGGTTTTCAGTTCAACGGACTTTCTTGCGCTCTAATTTTTTGCTTAGACCGCCCTTTCGGGTTTTCAATCCAACGAGCCACTTTTTTTTTTTGGTTGCCGTACTCAGTTTAGGCTCATGTGGGCCAGGAGCTGGTGGTCACTTCATGCATAGTATCGTTTCAAGAATTTTCCGTTGATAGGGCGAATTCTTAAACCATCCTCCTCTATAATCTTGTAAGCGCCACTTGTGTATACTTCTTGTACTACGTAGGGCCCATCCCATTTTGAAGTAAACTTGCTTCCAGTTTTGTGTGTTGTGATGATAGGTCTACGTAATGCGAGGACGAGATCTTCCACCTGAAAAGATCTGGGGCGTACTTTCTTGTTAAAAGCATTCGAAAGCCGGACTTGATAACACTCTAAGCATTGTTGCGCTTCGAGTCTGGTGCTTCTAACTCTTGGAGACGTAGCTTCGCATTCTCTTCATCAGTCAATCCCTCTTGTATGGCCATCCTCAATGATGGCAGTTGACTTTCTAGAGGCAAGACTGTTTCCACGCCATATACGAGTGAGTATGGTGTGGCCTGAGTAGGCGTCCGGTATGTCGTCCTATAAGCCCACAACGCTTTATTTATCTTTTCATGCCAATCTTTCTTGGTTCTTCCAACAACTTTCTTCAACATGCTGCAAAGAGTTTTGTTGAACGTTTCCGCAAGACCGTTGGCTGGTGCATTGTACATGGAAGAGTTGTGTTGTTTGAAACCAAAGTCTTTACACAATTTATCCATCAACCGATTCTAGAATGGCTTGCCATTATCTGTGATGATGTAGCGTGGCATACCATATCGATTAATGATGTTTACCTTGATAAAGCTCACTACATTTTCTTTCTTTACTTCCTTTAGAGGCACAGCTTCCACCCATTTTGAGAAGTAGTCTGTGGCTGCAAGGATGTAAGAATAACCGTCGGAAGATTTAGGTGCTATTGGTCCCACCACATCAAGACCCCACGTATCAAATGGCCATGAAGTAATTGTAGGATGTAGCGGCTCCGGCGGTTGATGGATAAAGTTGGCATAGAATTGACATGCTTGGCATTTCTTCACATAATCCATGCAATCCTTGACCATAGTCGGCCAATAGTAGCCCATCCTCTTTATTTGGAAATGTAGCTTTGGCCCTAATTGATGTGCTCCACAAATTCCTGAGTGAGCCTCCTCCATTGCTTTGAATGCATCTTCTTCGTCCAAGCATCTTAGAAATACGCCTTTAAATGAACAACGGTAGAGAATTTCTTTGTAATAAATGAATCGAGGTGCCTGACGTCGTACCTCTGATCGATGTCTTGAATCATCTGGCAGTTTCCCATGCTCAAGATCATCAATTAAAGGTTGTCTCCAGTCGTCAACGTCAATGGACAGTACCGAAATAACGTTGACTCCTTCTTGCGATTCCCAAGCGTTAATGGAACGACCCAACGTTGGCAAACTGGAAGACTTATTGCTTCATCTTTTGTCAATGCCAATTTGGCACATGCTCCAGCGTCATGAAGTCAAACCTTTCTAGTAATTGCGTGGCTAATTGGTGGTATGGAATTAGATCATCCTTTCTAACTTCGTAGTGAGTCAACAGTTGGTTGATCACTAACATGGAGTCACCATATACTTCTAAGCTCGATATCTTCATCTCCACGGCCATTTGTAAGCCCATGATCAAAGCTTGGTATTCTGCAACGTTGTTCGAGCAAAGTTTACTTAAGGAGAATGAATAGGGCAATACGTCTCTCGGGTGATACGAAGACTACGCCAGCCCCCGCCCCGTCTTTACAAGCCGATCCATCAAAGAACATCATCCAAGCAGGAGAAACGTCAGCGAAGAAGACTTATTCGTCGGGTAAGTCATCTGAAATTTCCCAGTCTGCTGGAATTGGATGATCGGCTAGGAAGTCTGCAACACCTTGCCCCTTAACCGCCTTTGCTAGAGTGTAGATGATTTCATACTGATTGAGAAGTAATGCCCACTTGGCCAAATGCCCAGTCAAGACTGGTTTTGACATAACGTACCTCATTGGGTCAGCTCGTGCAATTAGATGGACCATGAATGCTTGCATGTAGTGCCTTAACTTTTGGATAGCAAAAACAAGTGCAAGACACATCTTTTCTATAGGCGTGTAGTTTAGTTCGGGACCAGTAAGCGTTCGGCTTAGATAGTAGAGTGCTTGCTCTTTGTGTGACTCATTCTCTTGCGCTAAAAGGGCTCCAATTGACCTTTCTAGAGCCGCAATGTACAATTTGAGTTGTTTGCCTGGAATAGGAGCTCCTAACAGCGGTGAACTCGATAGGTACTTCTTTATGCTTTTAAAGGCATTGTGATAAGCTTCATCCCAAACAAATGGGACATCCTTTTTCATAAGGCGACTGAATGGCTAACACCTCCCTGCTAAGTTTGAGATGAATCGCCGAATAAACGCGAGGCATCCTTGTAAACTTTTCAACTCACGTAAATTTCTTGGCTCGGGCATATCTCAGATGGCTTTAATCTTAGTCTGATCTACTTCGATGCCTAGATGTTTAACGATGAAACCAAGGAATTTACCTGACGTGACACCGAAAGCACACTTCAAAGGGTTCATCTTGAGTTGGTACTTCCGCAATCTGTTAAACACTGTTCTCAAATCTTTCAAGTGATCTTCTCTTCTTTTTGACTTGATCACCAAGTCATCAACGTAGCACTCGACATTCTTGTGAAGCATGTCACCAAAGATCTTTTGCATTGCACGTTGATAGGTCGCACCTGCATTCTTGAGGCCAAATGACATCACCTTGTAACAGTAAATTCCTTTTGGAGTGTGGAAGGCTGTGAGTTCTTCGTCCTCTAGCGACATTCTTATTTGATTGTATCCAGATGAACCATCCATGAAAGATAAGGTTTCATGACTTGTGGTTGCATCGACCATGAGCTCAATTATGGGCAATGAAAAGTCATCCTTCGAGCAGGCCTCGTTTAAGTATCGGAAGTCAATACAAATACGAATTTGTCCAGTGATTTTCTTCTTCACTGGAACAATGTTCGCTATCCACGTCGGGTATTTCACCTCCCTAATAAATCTGGCGGCGATCAACTTGTCAACTTCGGCTTCGATTTGACTTAAGAGCTCTGGACGAAAACGACGTTGAGTTTGTTCGATTGGACGCGTTTCAGGTTTGACTGCAAGGTGGTGAACCGCAACTTTCGGATCGAGGCCTGACATCTCTTTATACGTCCAAGCAAAGACATCTTTATACTCAAGCAACAGCTGATGATATGATTCCTCTTCACTAGGATTCAAAAGTGCACTGATGAAGATAGGTCTTGGGTCTTCATTTGTGCCCAAGTTGAGCTCTTTTAATTCATCAACAGTCGCTTGGCCCCCATCTTCTAATGCAGCAGGAGCGTTATGAACCTCATCCTCGAAAGGTTCCTCTTCATCGAGCTCTTTAATCGTAACGTGATGAACGGCTAGAATCTCTACTTCTTCATCGTCACTTTCATTTTGTTGACTCAAAGCTTTCCTAGTTTGTATGATTGTTCGTCGTTTCACTTTGAGTTGGTCACCTGAAGTTACGTCTAGTGTTGAGAGACGTTTCATACGTGACGGGATCAGGCTCCGGATGAACTCCACTTTCCAACTCTCGCTGGCTTTTCTCTTCAGACGGTTGGCTTGGAACTCCGAGTCTTTCTAGTGCTGATATCCGCGGAGCTGAATAAATTCCCCTTTGATTCTTATGTCCAGATATCCTCTTGAATACAGAAGGTCGTGATGTCGATTCTTTGATGCGGCTAAAAGCTGGGGTCCGCTGAGTGGGCTTGGCTAAACGGTCGAACACTGAGGCTCTCTTAATAGCCTTTGGTTCTTCTTCCTCCTCAACCACTTTGACACTAATGTGTTGAGCTTCTGCCTTCTTTTCTTTTCTTCTAGCAGAGATCTTAACAGGTGCGACAGGAGTAAAACCTAGGCCTGTTCTAGCTGAGTCGATTGTGTAACCCTACTCCTTCAACTTCTTTTGGGTTTCGCTAAGGCCATGTGTCCTTTCTCCTGTGACATCTGGATTGAGCTTTCCCAGCGAGGACGACAAGCCGAAGTTATAACTTGCTTTTAACATGAGCTTATAAGCATTAGGATCAAAACCTTCTTTAGTTCTTTTGACCGGAAGATATTCACGTCTTGTTGCATCTTGTAATGGTCTGACGAACCCTGGTACTGAAGATTTCAACACATCTGAATTGCTCAACTTGGGTAAAGGCATGGTTGTAGACTCCTTTAAGAACTTCATGTCACTTTTCCCTAACTTCCTTGGTTTCACTTCTTCTCCAAATGGGGATTGACCTTCCTTCCTTCGGGATGATGAGACATAACGAAGAACAGGAATATATACCTTCTGTGAATCTATCGGTGGTGATCCCATTTGTCAGAAGGCAGTGCTTTTTAGCTTGTTATCACCATTTTCTTCAGTGGAAAGGCACTTTGACTGCTCATCTTTTCCTGGTATGGCCTGGCCAGTTGAGTGAACTTCAACGGGAAAAACTTTAGATGCCACGTCTTCATCGACGTAGAACTTGGCGTCAGCAAAATAGGATTCGGCTTCGGTAAATGGTTTGACACCACCTAGGATTTTCTTTACTCCACCTCTGTAAAATTTGAAACATTGATGTAAAGTTGAAGGCACTATTCCATTTTCATGTACCCACGGCCTTCCTAAGAAAAGATTGTAGGAAGTCTTAGCATCAATCACGTGAAATAGGGTGTTTGACTTTAAGTCACCTATCACGAGCTCAATTCTGATCATGCCCATGGCTCTTTGCCCTCCTTGATTGAAGCCTTGAATCATGAGATGACTTCGAGACAATTCGTCCACGGTGATGCCTAACTTTATCATTGTGGATTTAGGCATTATGTTTACTGCTGAACCTCCATCCACGAGCATGCGACTAAGTTTCTGTTCTCGCACATACTCGGACACGAAAAGCGAACGGTTGTGTGGTTTGGAGCCTAACAAAAGATCTTCATTGGTGAATGTGATGGAAGCACATGTCGCACAACAGATAGCACGGTCTTGAGACTCAGGCTCTAATTTTTTTGCCTCTCTTATTTGATTTGGATGAATATTGAGATCCATCAACGTCTTTACCAATGCTATGCGTACTGCTTCAGGAAATTCCACCGCTTCCTCAATATTGAAGTGCGATGGTGAATCTTCTACCTGTGTCAGGACCTTTCGCTCTTCATGAGTTTCAGATCTTCCTTCTGAGACATATTCGTCATCTACTTGATAGCAAGTTGTTATATGAACAGACTCCATTGGTCCTCTTACGGAGAACACTTTAGGAAAGTATTCTTCTAGCGTAATTGGAATTCGTGGTTCTTGGATTAGTGGTCCACTTTCTTGGCCAGAATCTCTCTTCACCATTATTCTGGTTTTGGTTTTAGAGCATTTATGCGAACTCCTTTTTTTGCCTCTCCCTCTTTGGTTGAGTATTTTGTCGTTGAGGTTTGCGCTTCATACGAGGTTTTCCCCGGGTAACGAGCGTCTATCCTTCATTGTCATCGAAAGATGAGTCACCAACGAAGCCATCACCACCTTGATTGTTCGGTTTGCCCGCCACTTCTTCTGTACATTGATCAGTCACCTGGTGTATGCCCTTTGTTGATTGGAATTCCAATCTTTTCGACAATGTGGGTAGCGGCACCGGATTGAAGGATCCAAACACAATTGTGGCAACGTTCGCATCTGTGATTTCGTCAACGTTCAACTCAATCCTTCCTTGCCTAGCCAAGTTCGTAATTAGCTCCTTCAACACGAAGCACTTCTCTACTGGATGGCTGACAATTCGGTGGTATATGTAAAACTTAGGTTTGTTGACTCGGTTTATCTTTTCAGGCCGCTTACATTCCGGCAATTTGATCACCTTCTTTTCAAGCAAGTCCTCAAGCATACCTGCGACATCGGAGTTAGGGAAGGGGTATGTTTTTTCCTCTAACTCCTTCAAAGTGCGTCGACGTCTATCCACTTCTCGAGATGGCTCCATCCTTTTGACTTCTTTCTTCTTGTCTCGGGTGGAGATTTTGACGGGGACGGTGTTTATTGTCATTGCTTCCTTGGTAGGCTTCTTGACAAGCTTATCTGTCTTTTGTCCAAAGACTTTCTCCTTTCTTTGCTCCATGACGAGCTCATGCTTTCCTCCGTGACTAGCTATACTCAACTCCATATCATGGGCACGAGTGGCTAGCTCCTCAAACATGCGGGGTTTAATTCCTTGTAGAATGTAAAGTAACCCCCAATGCATTCCTTGAATGCACATCTCAATCGCTGATAACTCCAAAAGCCTATCTTTGCAATCCAGGCTTAACGAGCGTCATCGATTGATGTAATCGACGACAGGTTCATCTTTCCATTGCTTGGTATTTGTGAGTTCCATCATACTCACAGTGCGACGAGTGCTATAGAATCTGTTCAAGAATTCTCGCTCCATCTGATCCCAACTGTCAAGGGAATCGGACTCCAAGTCTATATACCAATCAAATGCATTTCTTTTCAAGGAATGAACAAATTGTTCCACAGGTGGTCACCCTCTGTCCCGGAATTATTGCATGTTTCGACGAAGTGTGCAACATGCTGTTTTGGGTTGCCCTTTCCATCGAACTGTTGGAATTTGGGAGGTTGATATCCTGTTGGCATCCGCAAGTTGTCTATCCTCCTGGTGTATGGCTTAGAATACATGAGTGTGTCTCGGGAAGGTGCTCCGTATTGAACCCTGATGGTGTCTGCGATCATGTCCTGAAGTTGTTGGACCGACAAAGAACCCACTGAGGCGGCGTCAACTTTTCCGTGCGACTTCTCACCCTACTCTGTTTCATGACCCAATCCTTTCTCGCTGGATTCAGCCTCATGATGTGGTCCTTTCTTGTGTGCGTCTTGACTAGGCTCTTTATCCTGATGCACTTCCCACTTGTTGTTGATGAGAGAAGCAATCTGCGCATCTTTCTCCTCGACCATTTTAGTCAGTTTGGTGATCGCTTCGGTCATATGGGCCAGCTGTTCTTCAATAGACATAGCTCTCGTTACCATGACCTGCATAGCCATAGAATAAGACTCACCTACGGATGCCGAGGTAAGCTTCTTCTGTTGATCGTCAAGTGGGGATCCATGGTATAAGCCTGTGCTCAAGTCAGCGTCTAAAACAGGCGAGAGTGAGCGTTCTCTCGAATTCTTCGAACCCGAAAAACTCCTCCCTTCACTCCGAGAGTTTCTCTTATCCGCCCGAGAGGTATTCTTCTTTTGCCCCAATGAGGCCAAATTGATAACCGGTTCGCACCTTCGGTGAACATCTTTCGCCTTAGCTTGAGTCGGTATGGAAGTAACATGTTGAGTTGCGGATATCGCATTGGCTTTGCTCCGGGTGACGACCCCAGCAGAATCTCCGCTTGAGAAGGAGGAGCTCACGCTTTTACCTCTCGTCACGGGAACGGATTGAATCTTCTTGGAAGCCATCGTTTTTGGTGTGTTGATTGATTTTGGAACCAGAGAAAGAGATGAGAGGCAGAGATTGTCCTACTGGGCGTGCCAAATTTGTAAACACGAATTTTCTGCGACAAATGAGACAAGGACACGTGTACAAAATAATATTGTATTAATGAAATTTAGGGTTACAATCTCTATATTGAATCCTCTGATTCGATCTCCAAAGTGTTTAAAGAAAATTTGTGTTTGATACAAGGGTCGTAGAGACTTGATCTTGATCAAACGGGTAGCATGAAGCTTGTTTGGTGTTTGGGATTTTTCTATGGTGAAAGAACCGGCACGTATTTGTTGTGCTTTGCGGCTCTTCCAAAGTAGGATGAAGAATGCAGAGAGTTTTCTGTTTCTTCTGAGTGCTAGGTTTTTCCTCTCTGACCCCTTCTTTCGTCCTGAGGCCTCCTATTTATAAGCTATTGTAGGATGCTTGACCTAAATAACTTTCCCTATTTAAAACCTTGTTTTGTGGGATTTTAATTTGATTTAAATCAATTCTCATAATCTGGCAATTTAACCAGATTATCTTCAATTGATTGACCTAATTAATATTTGATTTAAATCAAAGTCAATCATAGAAGATTCTTTCCTTTAATCTTGTCTTCATCTTGAACCATTTGATGCACTCCGTCAGATGTCGCCATGTGTCATTTTTTGACAACTAATCCGATTTTGATGAGTCACACGCCACATGGACGAATTACGGGGCCCACGATTTAATCCACAGAATCCTAATTATTTTCTTGTCTAATGAAATTTATTGCACCAAAATTTCTTGGTCTACATTATCGTTTAAATTTTTGTCAATTAATAATTTCAATATTTTGAATTTATGTATGTTAAATTTTGTAAATGACATAAATTACAATGAAAAACAAATTCATGTTCAATATAAATCATGAAATGACATCTCTTTTGGCCGAAATTAAATTCAAAAATCTCTTTTGTCATGCATAGTTCACATCAAGCAATCTATAGATGGGACACTTATCGCAATTCCAAAAATCTTCACACTTTTAGTATCTCAAATGTGCCTTTTTTTTTTTTTGCAAAACAGTAGAAATTCATTTGAAGAACAGGGCACAAACCCAGGATACAATAGTAAGAACACAGCCCCGGAAGGAGGTTCTTGCAATACAGAGACTGTAACAACAACACCAACTAAGCACAAGTATTATAAGATAGTTAGAAAACAAATACACAACTTGAAACCCAACTAACAAGGAGTTACAGATGAGGAGGATCCTAATTCTGCAGCAACTAGTGCTTAAATAAGATCAAGACAGAGAACAATCTCTCAAACTTCATGGGACAGGAAAAACTTAAAGAGTGGAGGGCATAACCGCGCAACTTCCACCAGGACATTCCAAAGAATATCATCGTATCTCCTAATCCCCTTTGATCCCCAAGCACAATAAGAGTAGATCCACCAAATTCAGCAACTCCACCTCCAATAGAGAGAGATCTACATGAGGTCTACCACAAAAGTAGTAGATCTAACAAGATCATCCAATAACCAGCCCCAATAGACTAGTATACAAACAATCAAGAAAAAGGGAAGAAACAAAACCTTGCAAAAGCAAGGAGCAGACAAAACCCGACAAAAGTTGGGAGGGAAAAGGGAAGGAAGAGAGAAGCCCATATTATTAACCGAAGGATTCCCCTAGAACTAAGGAGATTTGCAGATCTGGAGCTGGTTTTGGGTTGGGGGGGGAGAAGAAGAGTCCCTCAAATGTGCCTTTTTAGTAGCTTATTCTTAAAAGAACGGGCATTTCGTAAACTTTATTTCTTGTGATTACCAATCCTTAAACTTTGTTTAGTGGGTTTTAATTAATTAATTTGTTGTTGAAAAATTTCCAAATACACACAACATTCAACAACTTGCGACCTTCGCGTTATTAGCACGACGGTCTAACCAACTAAGCTAATAGGTCAATTGATTTTTCTTAATTCCAATATTTTTTTTTAAAATTATAGACTCTCTTTGATACATAGATCTCATTTAAGAATTTTTCACGTCTCCACTCCACCATGAAGAATCAGGATATATATATATATATATTTTTTTTTTTTTTTTCTGAGTAAATTTTGTCTAAATCTGAACTTACTAGTTCATTCATTTGGGTAAATTATTGGGAAAAAAGAAAGAAGAAGAAAAAAGGAAGAGCATTTTATTATTATTATTTTCTGTATTCCTTTCCTCCGGTAAGAAGAAAAAATGAAAAGAGAAAAGACTTCCAACTCCTTCTAATTCATCCCTTAAACCCTAAACCTCCGAAAAATAATTTCTCACCGTCACTACCTTGTATAATCCCAAAGTTCTTCGACCTCAGCATACCCTACACAGATCCCTCGCCACCCGACCGGTCGTCAATAACACGTGCAAAGCTCGTGACTAAGGCCTTGGAGCTAGGCTACTCCGGCGTCGCCTACAACCGTATGATCAAGGGCGTGATGTCCGATCGCGACCGTTGCTCGATCCCCCTCCTCACCATCGCTTCCTTCCTCAAACACTCTCCTCTCCTCCTCTCCAACGTTAACTTCCACCGCGACCTCCTCGGCCTCCCACGCGCCTCCCCTTTCCGCCAGTACACGCGCCTCACTGTCTGCACCGAGACCCCGGCCCAGTCCCAGGCCCTCAATTCCGGTAATCCCATTTTGAAAACCTACGATTTGGTCGCTGTCAAGCCCTTGAATCAGTCCGCCTTCGAACTCGCCTGTGAAAAATTGGAGGTTCGTTCATCTTTTTGTTTGTTTTGTTTTTGTTTTTATTTTATTATTATTTTTAGAATCTGTAATTCTTTTGTGAAATTGTGTTTGGTTGCTCGCATAATTCAGGAAGAATGTAAGCATTTCGTTTTGATTGTTTTTTTATTTGTTTTTGTTTTGGCGTAGGTAGATATAATTGCGATTGATTTCTCGGACAAGTTACCTTTTCGTTTGAAGATGCCTATGGTTAAAGCTGCAATTGAGGTTTGATCTCAGAGATTTTGTTTGCTTCCTTATTTCAATTTATTTAATTAGATGGTAAGAATTTAATTTTATTGGCTATGCAGCGTGGAGTGTTTTTCGAGATCACATATGCTAATATCATTGCCGATGATCAAGCGAGAAAGCAAATAATAACCAATGCTAAGGTGAGGATTTGTAAAGTTAATTGGATATTAATCAGAAGGGTCCCAAATAGCTGAAGCAGTAGGCAATGGTGGTTTTTAATTTCTTTCCCAAAGATATTATGACATGGGTTAAAATTAAATTTTACAAGAACATTGTGATATAGTGAATTTTACTTTCCAATACACAATGTTGTAGGGTCAGAACATGGCATTACATGCGCCTCCCTGTTCAGCCACTACTTTACAAATTTACTACTGGACTTGTATGTTGGTTGCTTATCTTGTAGAAGTATGCCAATGCGCAACCAGAATAATAATAATAAGCTACAATTCTCTATGAAGTCTGTTATTATCTTTTAGCGTCCTTCAAGAGCATTCATAACTCTAGCTGCGTGACAACGTTTCAGTTATTTTCATAATTTAAACTGATCCTTGTAATGAAGTTTTGCATTTTTTTTAATCAGTGCTAAGGAATGCATGGATAATGTCCTTGTTTGTTTGAATTCTGAAAGGTATTTTTTCTTGGAAATGAATGAGGATTGAGTATGCTTTGATTCTAAGACATGAGAAATGGTTTGAATATAGTGCAAGGTGTAGTTCCTAGGTCTGTGATACATATATACACAAGCGCACGTGTGTGTGTGTACAGCCCGGGAAGACTCTTCATTGTAACATAGTTGTAGTTTAATTGTTTGTGTTTTAATTAGCTTCTAATAGATACAGTGACTCATCATCTCCCGCATTGTTCTTCAGTTACTGGTAGATTGGACTCGAGGAAGGAATATAATAGTTTCAAGTGCTGCCCCAACCGCAAATGAATTTAGGGGGCCATATGATGTTGCCAACTTAATGTCATTGCTTGGTCTCTCAATGGAGCGAGCTAAAATGGCTATTTCAAGAAATTGCAGGTATGATAGTTTTCATAAATGTCAGTCTTGAAGATTTGATGTTTGATTCATCCCAAATTTTTTTCATTAATGTCTTGCAGGACTATAATATCTAATGCTATGAGAAAGAAACACTTTTTCAAGGAAGCCATAAGAGTCGAAGTTGTATCATCAGGTCAAGAAATTGACACGAACAAACCTTGGTCTATTGACTCGTTTAAATGGGATCCCATCTCTAGTGGGGATGGCGACATTCTATTAGACGATTTGGCCAAGTCTTTCACTACCTCCATTAATAAAGTATCCAAGACTACAAAAGCCATTGATTTTGCTTCAGTCATTGACAGCATGCCATCACTTGGATTTCAAGTCAAGGATGTGATATCTGGATCTGGTGTGGTTGCGTCCCAATCAATGCGTACTTGTAAAAGCATTGTTTCTGCTTCTGAGGCAATTGAGCAATCAGTCGTGACTGCTGAGGTGCCAGAACAGCCTGACAGGCTATGTTTTCCTCAATCAGGTCAAACTTCTCTGAGTGATAGTCTGTTGGAGCAACAAATGTTTGACTGTCAAAATCCTCAGAAATCATATTCATCTTCTGATACTACCAAAGCTTTTATTGATGCTATGGAAATTGAAGCTCCTACAATAACCACAGAAGCCAAACCAAAGAATCCAGATGGTACAGATGGTAATTTTGACTTGATTACAACAGAAATTCATGATTTTCAACCACAGAAGTGTGTGACTAATCGCGAATTGAATGTTGTGCCAGCTAATGATAATTTAACATTTCACACATTAGAGATTGGGTTAGATGCTGCTTGTAATGCTAATTCTGAAGTTGAAATTTCCACTAATTATCAGGATACAGATATTCCTGCTCCTCATAATGAAGAGGCTAAGTGTGTTAAAGGTTCTGATACCCAAAGTGATGTGATGGACGAAATTTTAACAGTGGTAGATGTGGAATGTAAAGAAGAAAAGTCTTTGTTGTTGAATTCATCATCATTGCCCACTTCAGAGAATGAACAATTTAGGGAATCTGGGGATGATGCAATTATACTTGCAAATCAAGTTCCTGTTCTGCAGTCCAATGGTGGTATGACAATAATTGGTGATTATTCAGTTGCAACTCATTCCTCAGCAGAGGTGACAATGGAAGGGGAAGAACATGGGAAAGTTGATACTGAAATGAACGATCCAGCCTTAATTCAATCCATACCAGGTACAGCTTCTTTCAGTATGCACGTCTTCAGCGCAACCTTTTTCTTTTCATTTTCATTATATATTGGTATTTAGTGTTCCGATCTGCCTGGTTATCGGTTTCTTTGCTATGAAGTCAGACTTTAAACATAAACTTTGGAAACATATAACTATTGCCTGTCCTCCTGGTCCTTCATGTTTGGGTTGGTTGGCCTTAAGGACTTGTGTGTTTATGTACTGTCTACGGTTCCAGTATGTCACCGCCACCATATAGAGAATGTGTTCCTGAGAAGCTGACGAAAACCATAAATTGTGCATTACAAGATTCAAACTCAGTGCTTGACTATAGCAGAAGAGGGTTCACTGTTAGAGGTTTCTTTACTCAATGAATCTTCAGGGTGATTTTATCTCTTTAGCTATCTATCAAATGACTTTTTCCAAAATTCTTAATCAATATACATCAGTTTCACCTACTATATCTTCCACCCCAACTTTTTGTTATATCTTTGTACTACTTCTGAAATTTTCTTATCCATCCATGGCTTATACATGTCTGTCAGATGATGCAGGGAAATCTAGACCGAAAAGGAAGACACCTTATCAAGCGAAGACCTTTCCTCTCAAGCGATTGTTGCATACTATACCTTTCAAGAAGACTCGGAAAAGTAAAAGAAAAATAAAGATGGCATGACTGCAATGATCGGCATAATGAGTTATCCCAAAAAAAGAGAGGAAAGTTTTGATCGGCATATGTAAGGTGAGGAAAGTTGCATATTCATCTTGTTTTTTTTGGCATGCATTCATGTTTAATGGCCCTAGATTTGTCAACGGCCGCCACTGGGTCTATTCTAAATTTTGTTAATGTTAGTATGGAATCTTCTGTGAAGAAAATTCTTTTTGTCAATGATCATATAGGAAATGTCAAATTTACTCCTATACAGTATATCCTTATTATTTATTGACAATAAAATTAAAAGTTGTAGATAGTGCAGATTTTACACATTTTTTCTAATTGCATAGGCATTGTGAGTGCTTTATTCTTCCAGCATTAAACTTAAAACTTTTTTTTTTAACAAAAAAGATAATAACTGTTTAAAATATATTTAATTTTAAAATAGGAAGAAAACAAGGTTGGTCAAATTACGTCATGCCGGAACATTTGTAAGGGATAGTTTCAGGTAAATGAACAGCCTCCGTGGTGTGCACTGTGTCCTTTTATCCTTTTCAGTTTTCTGTTCAATGTAGTATTTTGTTTTATCAGCACTACCTTATTCCAACTTTTTGTGAGCAACTAGTTTGACATGTAACATGATCGTTATTTACTGGTTATAAATAAAGTTCATAATAGGCCTAAATATAAACATATAAAATGTTGTCACATCTGTCACATATTGGATTTTCGATAAGCTTCCATTTGTATGAGGGATCTAGATCTCCTCTATTTGGATTTTCTTTGCCACAATCTGCTTGACTTCTTTGTTGCATATGCCACCTCGTTAAAATATCATCCAAGGGACTTTAAGTTGAGACATTGTCTTCAAATCATAGGATCCGGATCCTTTGCTTGGATTTTCGCTACCATGATCTGCTTAGGAAGTTTAATTTTGTGATTCTTTTTTCTTCATTTGTGTCCTTTAATTAAGTCAAAAAGAGAATGTGAGGTGCTGCCTCATTTTTTCACTCCTTTCACATAAGGAAAAAATTAAAACAACTTTAGAGAATTCTTTTCTTTTTTCTTTAACATTTTAGCTTTTTTATGTATTGCTTTTGCTTTCTTTTTTACTTCTCTCATCTTCATCGTTCATTTTTCCCATATCTCTCTTTATACCTTTAATTAAAGAAAATTGAAAACCAATAGTAACAATGTGCTACCGCATAAGCTTGGTGGCTAAATGACTTGTGCTTATGCTATTTCTAGTGGCCCAACTCAGTCCAATTGGCCCGTTACCATCAACTTGGGGCTTAGCCTGTGAACCCATAATTTTTTCGGGTTACAATTAACCGAAATTTAGTATATATTTCTGTTAGTATTTTATGTATTAGTGAAATGCAATACATAATGGGCTCTATAAGGGTGTCTCTCAAATAAAGGATCTCTCAAATACAGCTCTATATATAATTTTTTTCTTTTATGAAACTATTTTATGTACAGTACAGTATCGTACATAAATTGTAGCTATAGTTTATAAATTCTGAAGAGAAGTTGAATAAATAAATAAATCTAATTATTTAAAAAAAAAAAAAAGGAATCATAAGTTCCTAAATCCGAAAAACAAAAATACCACATCAAAGTAGGTGAAATAATTTAATTGATCATACCTCATTGGGCTAGGCCTCCTTTTTTGGGTCAAACTCCGCGCGTTGTTGATACTTTGCAGAATGTTCATTGTTCTCATAGTCGCTTAATTCAATTATATGTAATCGAAAAGAAAAGAAAAACTTAAACATTTAAAGGAAAGTAATTGACTAATTTAAATGCTAAATTACAACTTTACGATGCATGTGGTTAAACAAATTCTCATTGAGTGGATATTATCATGACCAAATATCATTTTAGTATCAACATGTAGAATGGTAAATAAATAGGGAGATTTACTATTATACTTAATATAGGGATCCAAATTATAAAAATACTTTATATAAAATGGACTTTAGAAACACACCCAAAGCTCATTTATAATATAACAAAAAGGCTTTTAACTTCTTATAAATTACAAAATTGCCATATATTTCTTAAAACAAGCCCAACCGCAAAAGTTCATAAAAAAAAACCCAAAACACTCAATAGAGCATTAAAGTAATTTAATAATCAAAATTAAATTAAATAGAGCAAACTGTTATTTTTTGGGGTTTTTTTGGTTTGTTTATAGAAATTAAGTAGTGTAGGGTTTATTTATATTTTTTGTGCTAAGATTGGATATATGATTAAATATCTCAAATAAATATTAGTAGTATGTAGAAAGAAAATGTCATGTGTTCAAATCTAATTGACGTTACGGTGGTTGTTTGTGTTTGAATTCCCCTCTGTCAATATGGCTTGGATTAAAAAAAATTATAAAATTGTCGTCTTAGTTGGGAGAGGTCATTTGTTTAAATTTGATTGAAGATAGAATCAAAAGATGTACTCCAGAATAGAGTGGGGGTGAAGGAAACTCACTGTAACAAAACAATGGTTTTTTCATGCTCCACATAGGGTGGTGCAAAAGGGAACGTTTTGGTGGCATCTGGAAGCTATGTTAAAAGTCTCACAATCACAGACCTGGTAGTCTTACAAAATTTTGTTACTGCTCTTCATGTGCCATTGCACTTGTTTCTGGTGTCTTTATTGTCAGTTGAATAGTGTTGTTATTTTATCACAAAGTAATAGCCTTACGGTGGTGACAAGACCCCTCGCCCATCCTGCTGAATCATCCCACCCTGATCGCCATCATTATGCTTTGCCTTTCCCCCTTTCCAAACCAGTCGGGGGCAGCACTTCAATTCAAACCCATTCTTCTATTGTTTAATTACTGAGAACAGAAGTTTAAGAGTAATGAATTTATCGGGCCCTTTTGCAATGCAATTTACCACACATTGCTCGTTGTCGATCAAATATAAATCGCACACATTCTGACAAGAATCAATCTAACGAGTAATTTCAACTTACTATATGGCAACACAATTACAGTTCTGCAAGAAAACAATTTTCTAAAATTATATATGCACAGTTATCTATTTGGGCATACATGATTCTCTTAATAGAAAAAATAAACCTCCAAAAGTAATTTCAATCTTCAAATATCTACTCAAAGCATTCAGTGTTGAGTGAACTTTTTGGGCTACAAGTGCAGCATTGTTTTTTACCAAAGTAATGATTGGCAATTCCTATATTGGAGCTAATGAGATATTATTTAAAATTAATGTGGTTTTTTAATCCTTGTTTAACATAATGGTTTAGCCACGGCCGGCCGACAAAAAATCAAGAGCGCCGTCCTAGAGTTTTCCTCAAGAACCATAGCCTTTGATTAAAGAAAAAAGTGGGATCATTGAGTTTCTTATAATTCTAACTTTGAAACTTAATAGTAATTAAGTATCTCTCATCATTCAGTAACATGAACGACCAAATGATTAGCACAAAGATTGATTAAAAAATTTGAACTTTTATGGACAAATTAAGTGGTGTGTGGAAGTGGATTTTAGGAGCTGCTTGAGCCTTTTGGCCATACGCGGTCTATATGCCCCTATAAGATGCATGATGGAGTTTTTCGTGCTAGTTGGGTTAGTGCCGTAAAGTTTAATTTAGCTCATAAGGATTAATTCCACTGTTAAATTGGTCACATATCGTGGGTGGAAAAAAATTCATATATATGCACTAACATATAAAGAACACAATGACATGATTCATAACTTATTCGTAGTCAACTTATTTGAGTTACGACGAAACAAGCATATTGCGATTCTTTTTATAATTTTTTAAAAGACACGTCTTATTAAAAGTCACATTTGTAAATGATAGAGTTCATGTACTTTGTCCTCGTCCATTCACCCAGGAAATTAGGTGGCATATTTACATCAGTAAATAGGGGTTTAACTTCTGTTTACACACATTTTGGCAATATGAGGTTGATTGAGGGACGACATTGATGAGTACAAATCATGCCCATTTTCCCTTCTTAGTCGATCTTGTGACAAAACTGATGATCACATTCCAATTGCCAATTAGGAAGCTTGCATGTGGTGGTTTAACTGATTCATTCATCGCCACAAATAAAACAGAAAATGATTGATTGATTGATTTGCTAGGCATATTTATTGGTCTTGTGCCTTTCTACATCTTCAACTACTCTAATGATCCAAGAGTGCAACTTCAATAGTTTAACCATCAAACAATACGCAATTTTCTTTAGAGAAAAACAATCTTATTTTAGTTAATGAACCATATTTGTCTCCAAGAGGCTACAAAACAACACCTGAAGAGTCTTATATACACAATTTATTGATCGAAGAGTCACAAGGGGGAAAAAACATTGTAGAATTTTCTGGTCTTTATTCTACACGTGCTACATGTTCTACACTAGAGTGTTAATAATCGTCGAAATTACAAAAAGTGTAATATTACATGTATTATATTTACTAATTATACTGCTAATCACTTATGTGAAAAACCTAAGTAAATTTGATTAGAATTTTAGCATTGCAAACAACACAATAAAACTTAGACAATTTAAGGTAGGGTGTACAAGATTCAATTAAATGCACCCAAATTGACCGATCCAATCTAATCCAATCCAATTTCAATCTGTTTTGATGATTTGGTGGATTGGATTGGATATGTAATTTTAAAAACCGATATCCAATCTAATCCAATCTAATATTAATTGGATCAAATCAGATTGGATTTAAACATCTAATATGATTAGATCAGATTGAAAAAATCACAATCCTATTGGATCGAATACGAATTGACTAAATTATATTGGTTTCGAACTAATATACACCTGGCATGCCCCTACATGTCAATACGAAAACTTGGCAATGGCCAAGAGGTAACTTGCGCCCCACTTACTTTGCAGCACCATATAGTTAAGAACTGAGGTCCTAGCATTTAGGCTTTACAGAATATCCTATAGATAGATGAGCTTAAGGAAAGAAAATATAGAAAAGCACAAAAATTTGTGCTACTTTGAAGTTTGAACATATAGGCTGCATATAACTCGATGGGCTCTATCGCATATTCACACTTAAAATGGTGACTGTTATCACATGCGAAATTCTATAGTGAGGGTGCCATATATGGACATCTCATGTAGACCTTCATATTAGCCATAAGATCATTTTATTAAACTTAAGTGAAGTTACTATTCAGTTGAATCCTGTGGCTAATATAAAGGTCCACATCTATATGATCCATATATGACATCCTCACCATAAAATGACTTGTCACCATATACCTATTTAATCAGTTCTTTTTTCCTCTTCAATGAAATGACTTTGTTTTCATCTTTTTCCAATCAGTAGTCACTAAAGTAAAGCTTGAACATGACCTCATGTAAAGCCAAATTAGGCAAATCTAAAACTTAACCCTTGATTAATTAAAGTCTTAATTAAAAAAAATCCACATTGTCATTCCAAATCACCTATATTTATATCACCTACTTCAAGCTAAATAGCGCTTAAAGTGTGGCATTCTGCATAATAATAGTAATATGATTGGATTGGATTTAAACATCTAATATGATTGGATCAAATTGAAAAAAATCACGATCCAATCTATATTGAATCGGATGCGGATTGACTAAATTGTATTGATTTCGAACCGATGTACACCCGGCATGCCCCTACATGTCAATATCAAAACTTGGCAATGGCCAACAGGTAACTTGCGACCCACTTTACTTTGCAACACCATATAGTTAAGAACTGAGGTCCTATAGCATTTAGGCTTTACAGAACATCCTATAAATATATGAGCTCAAGGAAAGAAAATATAGAAAAGCACAAAAATTTGTGCTACTTTGAAGTTTGAACATATAGGCTGCATATAACTCGATGGGCTCTATGATATATTGACACTTAAGATGGTGATTGTTATCACATGTAAAATTCTATAATGAGGGTATCATATATGGATCTCTCATGTGGACCTTCATATTAGCCATAAGATCATTTTATTAAACTTAAGTGAAGTTACTATTCAGATGAATCCTGTTGCTAATATAAAGGTCCACACATCTATGATCCATATATGACACCCTCACCATAGAACGCCTTGTCACCATATACCTATTTAATCAGTTCTTTTTTCCTCTTCTTTTTCAATGAAATGACTTTGTTTTCATCTTTTTCCAATCAGTAGTCACTAAAGTAAAGCTTGAACATGACCTCATGTAAAGCCAAATTAGGCAAATCAAAACTTAACCCTTGATTAATTAAAGTCTTAATTAAAAAAATACACATTGTCATTCCAAATCACCTATATTTAAATCACCTACTTCAAGCTAAATAGCGCTTAAAGTGTGGCATTCTGCATAATAATAGTAATGTGATTGGATTGGATTTAAACATCTAATATGATTGGATCAGATTGAAAAAATCACGATCCAATCTATATTGAATCGGATGCGGATTGACTAAATTATATTGGTTTCAAACCGATGTACACCCGGCATGCCCCTACATGTCAATATCAAAACTTGGCAATGGCCAACAGGTAACTTGCGACCCACTTTACTTTGCAGCACCATATAGTTAAGAACTGAGGTCCTATAGCATTTAGGCTTTACAGAACATCCTATAAATATATGAGCTCAAGGAAAGAAAATATAGAAAAGCACAAAAATTTGTGCTACTTTGAAGTTTGAACATATAGGCTGCATATGACTCGATGGGCTCTATCATATATTGACACTTAAGATGGTGACTATTATCACATGTAAAATTATATAATGAGGGTGCCATATATGGACATCTCATGTGGACCTTCATATTAGCCATAAGATCATTTCATTAAACTTAAGTAAAGTGGCTATTCAGATGAATGATGTGTCTAATATAAAGGTCAACATCTATGATCCATATATGGTACCGTCACCATAGAACCACTTGTCACCATATGCCTATTTAATCAACTCTTTTTTCCTCTTCTTTTTCAATGAAATGACTTTGTTTTCATCTTTTTCCAATCAGTAGTCACTAAAGCAAAGCTTGAACATGACCTCCTATAAAGTCAAATTAGGCAAATCTAAAACTTAACCCTTGATTAATTAAAGTCTTAATTAAAAATTGCACATTTTCATTCCAAATCACCTATATTTACATCACCTACTTCAAGCTAAATAGCGCTTAAAGTGCGGCATTCTGCATAATAATAGTAATAACAATAATAATTAAAGTTCAAACCAAGCAGCCTAAAATTTTCCTAGCTACTTGCTAAAACATGACACATAGAGTGGTCTTATATGTTACTAGATCATGGAATTAGATTCAATAGAAGAGAATGCATCCAGAAGGTTGATCCAACTATCGCAGTCCTCCTCGTCTTCCTCCCCACTTATGTGACTCCACTGAACAGGAGAGTTCTTCTCAATTTCATCATTCCTTGCAAATCGTCCTCTGATGCGTGGCCGGCTGTCCGCCAACGTCTTCCGGCAAGCATACTGAATTCAGGAATGCTATATTAGTGCTTGTAATAGAAAAGGGTAAAAGAAAAAGTTCAGGATGAAATGCACTGACATAAATACAAAAGTGACATGGTTCTATATTACTACTATCATTTGACATATGTTTTCTTTGTGACAACCAATACCCTTTTCTTAAGGAAACAAGGACTTGTCATGATCATGAGAAGTGGTTGAGACACATTACAAGTGACCAGAACATTTTGTGTGGCTGTCTGTTCAATTTACTATTCAATCAAAAAGGGGTTCATGCTTTTGCAATTCAGAGTTAGTTTCCAAGTAGAAGAAGTTAATTGATCTAGCACTAGTGCAAAAAAACCAAAATTGATGTACCACTCTCTCTTGGGAAAGTTTACAATTTCAAACAGACGTCCAAAGAGTAAGACAATAGAAGGTTGAACGTCTGTTATTACGACCTGCATAGACATAAAGATGGAATGAAAGTTGATCTGCAAACAGGATTAGTTAATCATTACATAAGATATTGACCAGCAGAAAGGGAAAAAAATTTGGATTGTCGATATAATTAAAATTTTATGTGATAATTAAAGAATATTGATCTAAATTGGAATTAACTTACTCAATTGCATCACATACCATAGATAGTGACAATCCCCGTGAAAAATCACAATATAGAGTAGGCGTTAGTAATATTATTAGCACTCTTCATGTAACTTTCTGTACTTCAAAATAAGTATTCTATATTTCTTTCGCACGCTACACGTTGAAATAAAAGAAGTTAAAACAGAATGCGAAGTCTAACTATTATACGAATCGATAACGACAATTAATTGACTCCAGGTTTAACAATTTCCATGCATAAATCATTCAACTGCACAGATAAAATGTCATTTCATCCAATTTTTTCAAACAATTATTGAGCTAGCTATAGCTATTCTATTGCATCCAAAAGACCACTAAAACTATCAACAGCGTATATGTCAAACGTGCACTAGCATATCTTTTACACTAGTTGAAAATGAAATAAAAGCAATGTAGGATGTGACACACACCAAAGCTTGGAATGATATATATTGTAAGCAAAAATTTTACATGAAAATATAATTGATGTGAGCAATTGTGGGCCAAAAAGCAATAAGATAACTATATACACACTCATGCCATAAAGCTTAAAGTAGAGCTAGCTAGTGGGTCATCAGGTCAAGCAGCAACTAGTCAAAAAAATTTGAATTATCTAATATTATATTTTGAAGCAAATAAAAAATAAAATAAAATAATTGAAGCAAATAAATAAATAAATAATTGAAGTAACCTTAATGGTCTTGTTGAAGTTCCTGAGGTTGCGCTTGTTTCTATACCTCTCAATTCTCTCTTTCTTCTCCTCAGGATTATATGGACAGGCTTTGCTCATCCCTTCTATGATCATACTGCTCTCACTCGACAAGGGACTAGTTTCTGATGATGATCTATTGTAACCGCAATATTGCAATTGCTGTGGCATTCCATTGTTCATATTATTTATCAGCTGCATGCATCCACAATATATATTATGGCACAAAACACAAATAATTCCACTCAAACTCAACAACCTCACAAGTAATATTTACGAAGCAAAATCGCATAAATGTTATCTTATCAGACTGTTTTAAGAATACTTTAAACTACTAATTATGCTAACTTTTGTCGGCAATATTTGAGAAGTAAAATCGCACAAATGTTATCTCGTCGCACTGTTCGAAGAATTTTCTAAAGTATTAATCATATTAATTTTTGTCTGATTGTAGGATCATACACAGTAAATTTGAACTATTCACATCATGTCAAATTTTGTATGTATGTGTCGAAGTCTGTTAACATATATACAAACTATTGATTATGTTAATTGTTGCTACGACTAATAGAAACATTTATCGTACAACATATTGTTAAATCACTCTCATGCACCTAAAAACTTGATTATGCATTGTGATTAGTTTTTATGCGTATCTGTGAGGGTGTGAAATGGTAGAGAGAAATTAATTAATGTGGGCATTTGAGTCACTTTAGTTGAAGTAACTAAATTGACTAACTCTCTGTACATATCAAACCTGCAAATCCAAGTCTCCGGTGCTGTAAACCCTGCGGACGGGGCCGGTCTCCGACTCAAGTAAGTCGGAGACTAGCCTGTGGGTCCCGCAAGAGGTCTTCTGGAGTGAATGGCTGCTGACGCTGCGCTGAATCAGCGTAGCGCCACCACCAGTCCCGCTGCTGATTGGGGAGGCGCAGTAGCTGCTGGAGCCGCTGCTGCAGCTGTTGCTGAACTCAGCCGAGACGAGCAGCTGCTCATGATAAAGCAACGGATGAGCCGGTGGCGAGCCCTGGAACTGGAAGTCGGCGGCGCGTGGAAATGCGGTGCTGTTGTGTCCGTACATTGGCGCGTGGGTTTAGGGTTTTAGGAAGGGTTTGGGAGATTTTTGATGAGTGGAGTGCAGGAGTGAAGATGAATTTATGAACGTGTGCTGGAAGGCTGGGACTTTGCAGGGGTACTTAAAGAGCGAAGAGGGAGGAGGGAGGGAGGGAGGATGGGAAGGTGGGGCCCAGAGAGCAGAGAAGAGATGGGACAGGTCTGCAGGATGACGTGGACGATGACGTCACGCTATTGGGGGCAAAACGTTGACCTTGTTCCTTCTTTTACCTACTTGTGTTGTGTAACTGTGTTCTGCTGCTACTGGAGGTTCGGGGTGGGGTGGGGGTCTGAGACTGGGACGAGACGTTAGCCTACCAGCAGAGTGCCCTTTGAAGAAATTCTTTAAAACCTCTCTTACACTTTAGCTATTATATGTTGCTAAATTGTGAATTTGGATGACAAGTTTAGATACGATGAAGAAAATTTTCAAAATGAGTGATTTTTGGCTCAAGAAAAGCAGATATCAAATGAGCCCATAATTCTATCTTATAAATCGAGAATTTAATTCAAAATCTGACAACATATACATCGAGAATTTCATTCATAGTCTGACAACATATACAACGAGATTTTGCCTATGACGTTCTATAATATTAGGAGTCGGCAATGCTGGAAGGCGCTCCACCTAAAGACTTTACTGCAATGTTCTCTCTATCTCTAGCCACCCAACTTCTGAATTTTTGGCTCTGAAAGTTTTGATGAAGTTTATCCTTCTAAATTGAAAAAAACAGGACAGAAATGAAAAAGAAAGAAGGAAACCTAACCCAATGCACACCGGGAACCTCATCTGCTAAATCGGCAGGGAATTAGTTCAAAAAGTTGGTGACTGGTGACCACCCTTTGTATAACCTGTGTTGGCATGGCCCATACTTTTTGGCTTAAGATTGGGTTTCACCAAAATCAAAATTCACCACCATGAGATTCCAATAAAGTAATTAATTATTTCCCCTATATATTGATGAAGCAATAATGTTTTATGGCCTAAGTGGTAAGTTTCTTGTAACTAAGTGAAGTATGGGAAGCCTATGGAGGCCCCGCGTTGTGTATGATATGAAATGAATCTGGGGAAGCAGAAATGCGGAAGCTCCAAGCCTAATACAAAAGATACGAATATACCACAACACAAAATAAAATAGTAAATAGTAAATAGTAAATATCAAAACCAATAGAGGATATCCTTGCATGATGTGCTTACTCAATTGTTACTTAGGTTTCTGCATATATAATATGAACTAACTTGTCCAAACTTCTAAACATGAGTATTAAAAGGACATGCACTACTTAGCATGCAATGAACTTAATTAGGTTTTAAATGTCAACTCTCAGCCTGCGAGTATTAATTAGGACATGCACTACTTAGCATGCAATGAACTTAATTAGAGGTCTTCTAAACCATACAAGAGCGTCTCTTAAATAATTTTATTTGAGAGACACCATTTAGAGTCCCATATAATTTTTTTTTTTAATAATCCAAACAATTTATTTTTTAAGTCTACATTCATAGATTATCCTTGCAAAAAATTAGACAAATTGGAAACCGTTTCGACATCCAATTGTGTCATATAAAATTAGTGAACACGGTGCTTCAAGAAAGTACTAAAATTTCAGTATTTCAATTGAGTGGTCAAATGATATCAAATTCAAGTGATTTTTTGTAGAGATGATCTTTGAATGAATATTTACAAAATAGACGGTTTTGATTAGTGAAATATAATACAAAGTGGGCCCTACAAAGGTGTACCTCAAATAAACTTATTTAAGGGATCCCTCAACTAAAACTCCCTATATTATATATCTAGAAGTCTATCCAATTTAGATTTCATGGGGATTTTTTAACGGAATTTTAATTTTGTCTGTCGTTTTCATTTTGTATATTTATAATTTAATTTTTTTTGGGCTAAGGATAATATTCACTTGGATGGAGGTCGGTCCTTTGAATTAGATTTCGTGGACCTGAGCTTTGGAGACTAGGTTTACTGTGGAAAATATTTTGTAATATTATTAGTTTCTTCTCATGAAGTGTGAACCAATTGGGGAAGTTCCACTAACCCAACACATTCGGTCAAACAATGAAGTTGCTATAGCAAGAATTGGGCGGTACTTTTTCAGAAGTGGTTCTATTTATGCATATATATATATATATATATATTTCTTTCCTGCCTCTCCCAGTTTGTGAAATTATGATAACCACATTGCCAGCGAGAGATCTAAAAAATCTTACCCAACTTGTTGCATTTTGACAACAAATAAAAAGATTGACCCCACCACCACTTAGATCCACATGAGAGCTACAGAGAAATAGTTATTTAACACATCTAGCTCCATGTGAGGGGCATACAGTCCTCCCAATCATATGAATCAAGTCTAGGAAATATATACTTATTATATACAGATTTTCTCTTATGCAGATACTTTTTTATTTTCTTTCCTGTTTATAGCGTTCACAGGTACGTCAGATATCCTCTTTATTTTCCTTCCTGTTTATAACGTCCGCAGGTACGTCCGGATGTGAGAAGAACTACTATTATATATATATATATATATATATATATATATTCTAAAGACAAACGTAGACCAACCCTCTTGTTAGCTAGGAAGGATATTATAGTTAGGGTCTTCATACAATTATGATCATCAAAGTGTCATTGTCTTGCTTCTAATACATTAGAAACTTATTTTTCAATTGGGTGTGTCTCATGCTCAACTTAAAATAGGAATCTATTTCAATGTTTTACACTGAACCCATTTCTCAAAATGGGAAATGGATAAGAAGAAAAGATTTGAAAGCTATAAGCACCATGGAGATGGAGTGCTGATTTTTTAAGGCAAAGCTCGAAGCTGTTGCACAAACTAGGGTGGTTTTGGAGTAGTGCAAGTGATGCTACCACACACGATCTCTGATTTTTTAGGGCCCCGAATTTTGTGTGTGTATATTAATATTTACATATAGTATACATCAAACGTTCAGGACATTTACACAAGCGCTTGTTTGGTTGTATTGATTTGCAAAGCTACTTGTTTCATTTGTGACGAAGGTTTGAAGCTAGTAAATGCGCAACAATGGTTTTATTTTTAAGCTGTTAAAAAATCAGGCTGTTTGGACTCTTACGTGGGCCTATAGATAGTAAGTTATTTCTTTTTTCCCTTTTCCTTCTCCTTTTCTTTTAAGTCTTGGAATTTCTTTTTCTTTCTAGTAAGAGGTTTCATATTTGACACTTTTCCCGTTATTACCAAAAAAAAAAGAAAAAAAAAAAGAAAAAAAAAAGGAAACACATACAAAAGTAGAAGAATTATGTGGTATTTAACTTTCTCAAATTAAAACATTAAATCCTTTCATAAATTTGTGCTAATTGATGATGATTGTTAGTTTAAAAAAAAATTTGTTCTGTTGCATTAAGTAAATTTTTTTCTTTGTATTTTTGTGTTAGATTATATGAAGGCTCTAATGTAAGTTTTGCATAGGGCCCTCAAAATCTGAAGACCGGCTTCTTTCGTTTATACATGAACATACCGACACTACTATGCAGAGTTTTTATTAATAGGTAAAATAAAAATAAAAACAAGGAAAACAAACATCACTAAAGGTCTATGGTTTAAATTGAAAATGGGATGATAAATTTAGTTGTATGTTTATTTTTGTGTATAATAGCGTTCTTATGACCAAATTGACTTGGTTGAAAAGTTTGGAGTTTAGTAAATGGAAAACACAATTACTTAAATGTTAGCCTAAAGAACACAAGAAAAGGAGCCGGGTAAACTTTAGTTTGAGAGGGTTCAAAAAAGGTTCGGCTTTTGACATCGAAGAAGAACTCTACAAAATCATGCGTTTGGTTTCACAACTGCCCCTTTGAAGCCCTCTAAAAGAAAAGGACATCCGCTAAACCTAACTATATAGAATTTTTCTTTTGCGTAAACTAATTAATACCAAACTTATTGTCATTAATCACCTTAGGCACAAGGTTAGAGCCACCCTTAGGCTGCTGAATTGAGCTCGAGCCCAGTGCAAATGGTGAAAAATGATGAGTTTAACGCTCACGTTTACTCCTTTTGATCTGATTCCTAGTTTTGAATGTATTTGATTAGGGATTTCAACATGGAACTCTAATAATTTTTTATTCCGTAGGTGTAAGTCAATGCATGGGAAGTAAGGGAAGAAGGAATTAGAATTATTCTCATACCAATTATTGATATATAAACATATTAAGCTATCTCACACGAGCATTTTTCAATTTTTTTGATATAAAAAATATAGCATATTCCTATGAAATTTCCTGACTCTACCCTTGCTTAGGCATGATTTAAATTTGGTTAATTACGGGCTCCGATGAATGTTGTTGAAATCTAGGGCATAGGGATATTACTTGCTTGACCCAAAATCTCTTATATATGATGATGCAGACTTTGAAAACTTTGACAAGGTAATCAATGAAGATGTACATTGACCATGCGAGGGAGAGGGGACCTCTTTAGCATCTTCTACTTAATTGTAGGTCCATGAGAATCATCTATATCACTTCAAAAAGGGGTATCTGTCTGTCCTTGAGAAAACTCAGTCACACCAAAATTCAAATCGATTGCCTTGAAGACCCTTATATATGTATATATATATTGATGCAAGCAAGCAAACAACAACAACAACAACAAAGTAACTAACTGGGCAGGGCATATATAAAAAAACGTTTCGTTACTCGGTTGGTCGACAACTAGGTTGAAGCCATTGGCAGCCAATTGGGTCGAACTACTATAATTCTGTGCACTGTTTGCACTCAGAAAACAACATATTATTGCAATGCCATTGCGTAACGTAAACAACGTATGCAACAGTGCTTTTCTACCAACTTGATGTACCTTGTCCCCAAATGTCGCTTCTTGTTTTTCCCTTCTCCCATCATTACTTGTATATACCTATGTATATAGTACTTCAGCCCTCAAATAATGTTATCGAAGGGATTCAACAAAAACATTGTATTATTTTTCGATACAAGGGAACTATATATACATAATCGAATTTGAAGGTATTAATTTGCATGATTCGGGTTTAATAAATGAAACGAAAGAGTTAGCTTTTGACTTTTTATTTATTTATTTTAATCGTGTGAGACTCATCATACGACAGTGTTTTCTTGTTAAAGAGCAAAACAGCTCCAATCTAATAAGTTTAGATGAAAGTATACTCTTGTTACTAAGCAAATTTTTCTTATTAATAATAATAGTATAGATAAAAATTCAGTTTTCCAAGCAATTTTGCAATACAACCGCGCAAGACTCAAATACATTCAAGTGATAACAATATTATAGGCCAGACGCAGGAATAATTTTTCTGTTTTCTTCTAGCTTATTTTTTTAAATTTATTTTTCTTTTCAAATTTATATGGTTATTGCAAGGAGAGGAAAAGAAAAGAAAAGCATCTTTAATTAGTATCCAAGCAGTTCTTGTCACAAAAAAGTAAAAGAAAAAGAAAAAGTAGTTCTGCTAGGCTATGAGATGGAAATAATGCATGCCTATAACCTAGTAGGCAAATTGTGCTCTTATTCATGTGGTGGACCTCAGGAAAATGCAGGTGGGGTTTCTGCTAGATAATGAAATTGGGTAGCTTGTGGGTTTGTGATCAAATGGGGTCAACAACAAGAAATTAGAACAGTTTCCCCACTAGCATATGAGTGAATTTGTGACCATATGGTTAACGTTATATCAGCCTCAAGTCAAGCCCACATGTGATATGCCAGTACCTAAATTATTCACAACAAAATAATGTTATATATATATATATATATATAACAAATTCTGTCTGTGTTTCAGTGATTTCCCATAAGCGGGACAACAATAGTGAAAACCTTGAAAGTTTACAGATGTATTACCCTTTGTTTTGGTTAGTCAAGTACTGCCAATAATGAACGCTCTAATGATTTGCTTACCTCAATTTTGTATTAGTAAACATGTTCTTAATGAGTTAATTTCATCAAGAACTGTGATACAATTTCGGTGGCCTGTTATTTACTCATTTACTTCATAAAAAGACATTTGTCACTACGGTAATAGAGAATGCAAAAGAGTTCTAGTACATACCTATTACTTATCAGTATTGGTGGACTCCACTTCTATTAGAGAAATAGTACATAATGCGGTATATAAATGTGGTTAGTTTAGCATTACCCTAATGAAAATATCAAATCAATATAATACTATAGCTGCCACTAGTTTTTCTTTATCTTTTTTTAGTCATTAACTAATGATGTGGTAAATCCCTTTTTTAAAAAAATAATTTTGTTAATAGGCTTTATTGTTAATGACATGTATTTGGGATTCATCCCACGTTGAAGGCCCAATCCTTAGCCCAAAACCACAGCTTCCTTTCTATAGCATAAAAGAAAAATAACTCTAAATGAGCTTTCAGCTTATCCCATTTATACAAGGGAAATTGGGGAAATGGGGAGTTGAACACATGCCCCTTGAGTCAGATAATTCTTTATTCATTGCGGGATAATGCAAAACCTAAACTCTTGTCATCTGTGACATAACAATTTTCTTCTTCTTGCTCGAATTCCTCCCAATAAGAAAAGAAAAAAATAATAATAATAAAACTGTCTTCATTCATCATGTGTGTGACTTGAAAGGATAAGGAAACCTCAAAGTTAAACAAATGGCTAAATTTAGCCCATATTTGAAAAATGAAGGCTGATATTGTTGGGGTCATTAATTTGTCTTTTGACCTAGTTGGCAAAAATCAGTCACACTTGTAAACCAGAAGCAATTTTAACTGCTTACCGCGTCGAGTTTCCACATCAATGTCATTTCCAATTATTAACACTCACTTCTTTTTCACTCCCAAAGTCTTCAAAGGTTGAGTGGCAAGTTGACCATTATGATAAGAGAAAAAGAAAGAGAAAGAGAAAGTTGAGATAAGGGAGGGAGGCAATGGTAGTAAGTAAGCATTATGGTCCTTTTCATGTAGAAGATAGAGAGATGAGCATTGAAAGAGAGAGAGAGAGAGCAACGAGAGGCCGATCGATGTGTATAAGTTATAATCAGCTTTGTTGGATTAGTGTTGAGGGCTTTCTCTCTTTGTCCTTGAAAATAAAATGACAAAGGGTCAACTCACATATTACCTTTTCTCATAGTTGGTTAGGTCTTTAATCATGGGGTGCCATCAAGAATATGGAGGAACATGAACCGCATTAATCTTCCATCGCCAAGTACCACCTAGCTTGGCACTTGGCAAGACTAGTGCCAAGCTAAAAGGGTTTCGATTTGATATACATATGGATAGTAAATTCATGATTGGACATATTTGTTTTACAATAATAAACCCTTCAAAACCACCAAAAAAAGAAAAAAAAAAAAGAAAAAAAGAAAGACAATGAAAACTTCCTGTTGGCTTTAGGGTTTATCATCAATTGCCAATAGTTTGCAACCATTTTATGGGTTGGGATCCTTGGGTGGGGATGTGTAATGCGCTAAGTCCATTCGAAGAAAGAAAAGCCCTCATGCCCGGGACTCAAAGATTTAGATTTTAGTTCTCGTCAAGTCCAAATAGTTGGGCTGTCTTTTTGCTTGCACTTTGTTTTGATTGTTTTTCTCTCCAAAATTTGCAACCATACTAACCTAACACTTCATTACTCATAGGCTTCGAAATTCAGTTTCAAAACTCAACATCACCAACTTCATTGGGTATATATAGCGGCACATAATTTCCATTTTATTGAAGAGCTCTTTAAAAGATATGTTAAATTGCCACGTGGATATAAATAGTGGCCCAACTATGAAATTTTAGGGGTTTTGGAATGCGGTGGTGTACTCCAATCTTCCCTTTGTTTTTCTTGTTTTTTTCGTTGTGTTTTCTTTCTCCTGCTTTTTTAACTCTTTGCAAGCTGATTATTTCCTATGCCGTGCAAAGAACTATGGTTGCTATCATAAGAGGTTTTCTTTGACAGGTCCTGGGAGGAGTTGGTGTGCTCTTATGGGGTTGTTCTGTGTTGCCTCCTCTGTGTTTTTCTTGGTGTGTTTCTTGTGGCTCTGACCCTTTATGTGCTAAATAATTCTTGCGTTGGATAAAGGACTATGAATGTTCTCATAGAAGGCTTTCTTTGACAATTTAGGATGGTTTTGGTGTGCTTTCTTATAGGGTCCTTTGTGTCAATATTCTAGTAGTTTGGTAGTCTGTTTTTCTTTATTTGTAATGGTTTGGTGATTCGGGGTTGGACTCTTATGTTAATCTATGGCATTTGTAGTACTCTTTCTACCCTAGGATTTTCCCATGTGATTTTCCTAAAGTTTTAACGAGGCCATTATTTTCATGTTATCCTATATATGTATAAACCTATTGAATTATGAATGAAATCCTTTTTTCTTTAAAAAAAAAAAAGCGTCTTATACAAAAGGTTGTTGTTCCAAGTGTATTTCAACCTAAAACAAACTAGATGTGCACTAAATTATGGCCGAGTACAAGTTCAATTAGGCAAGGAATTGGATACATAATAGGCATTTATTTTTATTCATCATTTGGAATTTAAATATAGTGCACAAACGCAATACACAAATGTGATCTCTTTAATATTGTACACAAATAACAATCCCATTATTGAAGGAATATAAATAAGGAAAGAGGGAAGTGATCCACTTAAACGTTTATATTGTGAATAATAAGAAACTTTTTCAGTATTTTTTGAGGAAACTTTTGAACCAGTGTGCTGAGAGTTTTGGGAGCCTTCTCAACCCATTATTGTAATCCACAAAGTTGATACCAAATCGAACAGTGTATCCAGCACTCCATTCGAAGTTGTCTAGCAATGACCATAGAAAATATCCCTTCACTTTGACACCATTTCTAGACGAAAAATAAAAAACATCAAAATGTATTGATTTCAATGTAATGGTTTAATAACCCAAATGTAAAGCATGTGGTAGTCAATTAGAACTTACTTGATTGCACTTTGAACATAAAAGAGGTGAAGCATGTGGTAGTCAACTCTCTTGGTATCATAAAGGGCTTCCTTAAGTGATAATTTTGGATCATTCAATTCATCAATGCCTACAATATGCCCATTATTATATAGTATTGAATTATAAATTATAGCAATTAATTGTATTTTACACGATATGTATGTGAAACATTGATGATGAAATTAATTAAGGCTAAAAAATTATTACCATTCTCGGTAATGTAAATGATTGGATCGTTGTACTTTTCCTTCGTGTAGAGTAAAAAATCTTGAATTCCTATTGGGTAAATATTTAGCCAGTCTGAAGCACCCTGTACTCCCATTTGAAGATAATTGAGATTTTTAGGAGTTACATTTATAAGTGAAAACGATTAATCATGTAATTTATAATAGCTTAAGTTGAAACTTCGCTATTTATTACCTTTGCACCAATAGGGACTCCATTTCGCTCAGCTGCCACAACATATATTAATGTTAAAATCTGATTATTCTAGAAACTTAGATTGCTTGAGATAAGTTTTCAATTTATACTCACATGTAAGATTCACGCGAGTATCTGTTATGTAGCTTGCATGTGCAGAAATATTATGAGATGCATCACTTGCATTGTAGCTTGCATGTGCAGAAATATTATGAGATGTATCACTTGCATAGAAACCAGTATAGTAATTTAGTCCAAGAAAATCAAATGACCCAATTAGTAATTTGGATTGTTCTTCTGTGAATTTTGGTAATCGTCCTTGAACAAGAGACTGCATGATGTGCGGATAGTTACCACTTGTTAATGGCTCCATAAACCTACAAAGCAATGGAATTCCCTAGCATGAACTTAGTATTCTATAATGCACTTTTTGCTAGTAAATGTTATATTTGTAAATAAACAGTTAACTGAGTTGATATATAGATGACACAAAGTCAATTTTCATCCATGTGTTTGTCGGATCACTTTAGTCTATGTTGTTTCAATTATGACAACTTGACCCATGTAGTTTGATATCTATCGCAATTAAAGGACATATTCAAAGTTCCATCCAATTATGCATTTGAGTAAGCACGTGTCTCTTACGTAGATAGGTATTTTGGATAGAAATTTTGATGTTTCCTTAAATAGCAATTGATATCAAACTACAGAGATCAAGTCCCCTGAATTAAAATCACATGGATCAAAGTGAAAAAATCGCAATCTACTAGGATCAAAGTGACCTTTGCCCTATATACTTGCCATCCAAAAGTAAAGTCCAAAGCCCGTAATGCAGCCTTTTGATCTTCATTTGCCTCTGAAAGAGGCACAAACCAGGGTGACACAAGCGTAAGTCCTATCACACCTTTTTGAGATGCCTGCAAAAGAGCATCAATCTTAGTTTATTTAGAGCTAGAAAAATGGATAACCTTTGTTTATCTCACTGTACAAAATTTTCCCTCTTATATTTCAATTTAATACCACTCGTATAGAATTCTTAATTAGGACCGAAAATTCTGGGAAAAAAAATAAAGAACTAATGGATTGGACCTGAAATTTATTCTTATACAAGTTTGCAGCAGCTGCATGAGCAAGGAGGAGGTGGTGTGTCACCAGATATGGTTCAATAGCTGAATTTCCGCCAGTGCAATTTAGTTTTTGCCAAGTAGAGCATCGTCCTGGTGCCATAGAGCCAAATGCATAACCATTGCTACTATAGGTAAATGGCTCATTCAACGTGGTCCAATACTTTACTCGATCACCAAATTTCTTATAACATAGTTCTGCATAGTCTTGAAAATGATTGCTATATATACACATTTCAGAATATATGTTATAGTAATATGTATTTAATGATCTATATTTTATAGAGGATAAAAAATTTCACTTACACAACACGAGGGCTTAAAAAACCACCATATTCGTCTTCTAAAGTTTGAGGAAGATCCCAATGAAAGAGTGTGACAAATGGCTTTAGACCTATAGGTACATGATCAGTAGTAAAAGCAAATTAAAAATTTGATCGAATAATAATTTTTATGAGTGCAGGTAATGTGGGATGATTCACCATTTCGAAGGAGTTCATTGATTAGATTGTTGTAGTATGTGATTCCATCCTCGTTCACACCATCACTTAACTTTCCACCTAATAATAATTATAACAAAAAGCAAGCAAATAAGCAAGTAACTCAATCTACAAATAGAAATTAAACTAATATTCAATGCGCAGATGATGAACTTACTTGGTAACAATCTGGACCACGAGATAGAGAATCTATAAGCGTCTAACCCCATATCTTTCATAATACCCACATCTTCCTGCAGTATAGAACACAAAAGATAGCATAAGAAATAAGGTAAAAACTAAGGATCTCACATCTTCAGGCTTCAAAGCTCAATTAGTATGTACACAATGCGACCTTCAAGTACAAAAGGGGAAGAGAACATTTTGAACCTTATACTTGTGATATTGATCAAGAGCGATGTCTCCGTTACTGCGATCAGCAATTCTTTCTGCAATTGATCGTAATTTTGTTTAAATATTTGCGAAAATTCACAAAAGTAACAAAAGTAGCTTAACTAATTGATTATTTGATTAGATAGACCTGAATGATTGTGGGTGTAGGTATCCCATATGCTTGGTCCTCTACCACCTTCACTTGCAGCACCTTCATACTGAAATGTTACACACACTGAACATGTCAATATATATGTTTTGCATGGAGATGCTAATTAATTGGGCTTACATTGAAAAGACTAGGGGGTACTTCATGACCTGGTAAGATCCTGAAGCTGAGCCAAATATGAAACCTGGTGGAAAACTGCTCCTGTTGAAGGGAGTGTCAATATGAATGGGTGGAACTGTAAGAGCAGCTTTGCTATTTGTCAATGCAAAGCCAATTAGTAGCACCACACCTAAAATCAAAGACCTGCTTTGCATTTCCATAACTGGGTGTTTGTGTTGATCCAGATGATTGATTGCCTTTACCTGTCATAAACCATGGCATTTATATAGAGGGAGTACGTGTTGACATAGCGTCTCGAATTAGTGATCAAAAGCAAATTAAGGTTTTTTTTTAATTTTTTAATTTTTTTATAGTTTGAGTCATATTTGCGTATGTGTTTGGGATTACTTGTTGTTTTGGTCTTGGGTATTCACATGGATTGCGAGTAGTGAAATTACTTAAGTGTGTGATTGAAGATGCTATTTCCTCTTCCTTGTAATTTTGCTACTTTCTTGGTGGAACGTTTCCATTAAAGCTTTTTTAAGAAGTGATTAATTTCAAAAAAGGTAGGGAGAGTGCCAGGGATTGGGGGGTGTGGGTGGCTTTGGGGGAATAATGTACACGGTTCTTTCATGATCATTGAAGCTTTTTTTAGAAGTGATTAATTTTATATAAAAAAAAAGTAGGGGTAGTTAGTTATGTACACGGTCCCTTCGTGTTTCATTGAAGCTTGTTTTAGTGGTGATTAGTTTGGGAAAAGGGGGAGGGATTACTTCTCGATTAATAACACAATGATATAAGAGATAATTTTTCCATGTATCATTATTTTATTGATCGGAAATAACAAAAAATGTTATCCCGTTACAAGAAAGGTTTTTTCTGTTGGCGAGTCCTTACTTAGTTAGGATTTTGGTTCCTTACTATGTTAGGATTTTGGTTACTTACCCATTTATCTAGTCCTATTATAATTGAGATTTATTTTCTATTGTAATATTTATATTTATTTTCTATTGTAATTTGGATTTATTTCCTATTTTATTTAGGGTTGTACTTCTCTATAAATACCTCCATATTGGAGAAGAATAAAATATGAGTGTTTATGAGCATATATGAATATTAGCCCTACTTTGTTTGACTTGGTATCAGAGCCTAGTTCGATTGTGACCTGTGCTTGCATTCTACTTGCAATTTAAGTGCTCTCCTCCCCTCCTCTTTAGGAGGGGGAGGGGGATAATATGTTTATTGACGTATCCCCATTATCTTGACGTATTCCCATGAAGATATTGTATATTTCTTGGCTCCGAACGACCCCTTCTCTTTAGGGGGAGAGGGGGAGTGAAGAGAAGTTGTGTTTGCGTGAATTAGCTAAAGTTGATATGGAAGATTTGTCATTGTTTTCATCTACCGTTTCTGTGGTTGTTGCCGTTGTTGTGGCCATTGTTGCTGCTGTTGATGTTGCCTTTGTTTGCTTCACTTTCCATTACTATGGTCATTGCCGATGATGTTGCTGTGCTTTGATCCGTCTCTACCCTAACCCTAAACACTACCTATTTCCGCTGCACTATACATCTAGCCTATAATCCTAGCCCGCCACCACCGTCTACCTTGCTACTGTCGCCGTCACCTGCCTTACTATTGCAGCCTCTACTGCCTACCCCGTCATCCATCACCATGCCCAATGTTGATGCATTTATTTCTTCACTTGCTTCTTGTGTTCTACCTTACCCACTGCCGTGCTCACAGGGTGTCTGTGTTCTGCCCTATCTACTGTCGTGCTCACAGGGTTTCTGTGTTCCGCCTTATCTACTGTCGTGCTCACAGGGCTTCTGTGTTTTGCCTTACCTATTGTCGTGCTCACAGGGTTTCTATGTTCTGCCTTATCTACTACCATGTTCACAAGATTTCTGTGTTCTGCCTTACCTATTGTCTTGCTCACAGAATTTCTGTGTTCTGCCTTACCTACTACCGTGCTCACATGATTTTTTGTGTTCTGCTTTTATGTGTTCTTCTATGTGCCTTATTTGTTAGGGTTTTTATGACAAGGCCTTCTCTACAATTGTTCGATTGGTCAATGTCGAGTATGGTATTCTATGACTCGCTTGTCAAGTTAGACATGCGAAATATCTTTGTCCCAACTTGAAGGGGAATGTTGGCGAGTCCTTACTTAGTTAGGATTTTGGTTCCTTACTATGTTAGGATTTTGGTTACTTACCCATTTATCTAGTCCTATTATAATTGAGATTTATTTTCTATTGTAATATTTATATTTATTTTCTATTGTAATTTGAATTTATTTTCCATTTTATTTAGGGTTGTACTTCTCTATAAATACCTCCATATTGGAGAAGAATAAAATATGAGTGTTTATGAGCATATCTGAATATTAGACCTACTTTGTTTGACTTTTCTACCTTTGACTTAGAGGCCAAGTGTAGCCCCAGCCATGCACCTAAACAAATGGGTTGCATGAGGGAGAAAGCGTTGTTATTGTAAGTAGATGCATTTAAAATTTAGCTACCTAAAAAGTTTAGGGAAGTAGAATTCTACTTAGGTATCTAAAATGCGCCAGCTTTCAATATAGGTTTAAATTTATTAGAATTCTACTTAGGTACCTAATTAGAGGTTAATTAGGTACTTTGTGCTTGTATAGTTTCAATTGTCTAGATTAGTTTATTAATTGTTACAATTTAAGGACAATATATGTATATCTTATTTCTATTTTATTTTTATTTTTTTGGACAGAATCACCATGCCTCACAATATATGCGAGGGACATATTTGAGGGTAAAGTAGTATTTTTCCCATGGTGTCAAAACACCAACACACACATGCCTATGTGAGGGACATATTTGAGGGTAAAGTAGTCTCTTTTCCATGGTGTCAAAACACCAACAAACACAAGCCTCTCGATTGCTAGTCATCGTTTGGTGGGCATGAGTGCTTGTCATGATTTTTCGGGTGAAATTCAATGTTCTGATAGATTAGGTTGTGGGAATCTTTGCATCTTCTACGTTATGGAAGCTAGGAAATCGACAGATTCTGGATTAAGGACAATGAATATCTTTGATATTTTTTCGAAGTTTCTTATATTTTTTTTTAAATTTAATGTTCGGTCCAATCTTGCACCAAACAATGGACATAATTCAAGTCTGGTCCCAACCAATTCAATCCAAAAATTGAAGTGTCTTGTCTAGTCTTGGTCACCAAACGGGGCTTATATCATATATAGGATAGGGATCATTGAAACTCTATGGACCAAACTAGAACTTTATTCAAACTATAAGGACCAAAAAATTAACTTTTATTAAGCCACCTCGAAGTTTTTATTTTTAGTAATTAAATAAATATAGAACCACAATCAACTTCTCTCGCATATACGACTGTACACAATCTGTTTTCAACATTTCATTCTCGAACTGCTAATGGAATTGCTAATGCTACTGCAAAGCCAATACTAAAATTGTATCCAGTGCTCCGCACTCATGCCACTTGACTTGAGTGCTTGTCCTGCTAGAGTTGCATTTTCAAAACTCAATTACTCCATCATTTCCATCATCAAGCCCTAAATCCTTGTATCACGTTAGAGTGCCTTGAGCTAGGCTTGATTAGTTGATTTTATCACGATATATATAGTATGTTTGCAAATAACAAAAGCATTAAGTACTGCTAAATATGGTTACATGAAGATACTAATTTATCATGAACTCGAGCCAAGTCCGGGATCTAACATCTTAAGTATAGGCAATTAACTAACTATCTGTTAGTTTAGTGGTACTTCTCTTCTCAATATTGAAAGAGATCCTAAGTTTGAATATCTCATTTCACTTCAGAAGAAAAAATATATATATATTGGCAAATTATGGGGTCTTAGACCAATGAAAATACATTTGCACCAATAGGTTTAGCAAACCTGCAAGCCTATTTTGATATGGTATGTGGTCAAAGTGTAATGACCCAAACCTAAAATTCATAGTTAATTAGTAATTTATTATGAGGAAAGACAATTTTGCCCTTGGAATAAATTATGAACCCAAGGTTGACTTTTTGACCGAAAAGGAATTTGACAATTCCACATACACCGTTGCGTAGAGCATGACGAAATGAGTTCATAGACACGAAGTGAGCTCGAATCGGAGTTTTAACGAAGAAAATGCGATTAAATATCACGAGGGGCAAAATGGTAATTAAGAAAATCAGATTTTTTTTTATATAACCTCAGTTTCTCTCTCTCTCTCTCTCTCTCTCTCTCTCTCTCTCTCTCTCTCTCTCTCTCTCTCTCTTCTATCGCGCGAACACCCCCCCAACCGATTTTTTCTTCTCCTCGCCACCACCACGTCCGGCCATCAATTCCGTCGGCACCGGTCTCAAAAGAACCAGCTCGTCCTCCTCTACACGTCTCAGCCCTCAGCCGCTCCACTCCGCCGCTGACGTCGCCGGAATTTGCAGAAAATCGGTGGTTTTTTCCGAAAATTCAAACCGTTCGTTCTCCCTCATTTCTCCTCCAAATTTGTCGAGTAAGGTATGGATTTCTACCTATTTTCCATGCTCTGGCTGATGGTTGGGTAGGTTTGCATCGATTGTGACCGTAGCTAGCTCAGTTTGTAATTTGGAATTCGGCCGATTTTCGGCCTCCGTGTTCGGCCACTTCCGGTAAGTTTTTGGAGTTGGTCCAAGAACAAAAGTGGTTCCAAATATGGTGTTATACCTAGGATAGGAGTTTGGAACCTTGGTTTTGAGATTTTCCGGCGATGCGTAATCGCTTTGGACACCCATCGTTGCCGGTGCATGCGGCGGCGCGTGGGTGAGTGTAGTGCAGTGGAACAGTGTTCTGATGCGATTCTTAGGTTGTCACGAGCGTATAGGAATTCGCGGATCTCAATTTGGATACCGTTTGAGCCTCGAACGGATTTTCCATATCGTGCGATTATCGGGTTCAATACTGTTGAGCCGTTGGATCGTAACCAGGTTCAGATATGTTATTCTAGATAATTTTAGAAACGTGTAGGATTCGACGGATCGTGAATCGGAGTCCCGGATACTCCGAAAACGCGAACCCTAGAGCTAGGGTTTAGAAATTATGCGATTACACGATCGTGATTAATCCGACCGTCCGATCGACACCAATACCCTCGGGACATGTGTCCTAGATATATTGGACCTTCTAGCGGCATCCGGATCATATTGTGAGGTCATGGACCCGTGGGGTTCCGGATTGACTTTGGACTTTAGCGCTTTTTGAGTCCCAAGATACCGCTAACCTACCCCACGTGGAAGGAAAGCTGTTATAGGCATATGGATCACTTTAAATTGACGCACTTATTTTTAGGAGCCGAGGGTAGGGTTTTTAATTTAATACTATATTATATTAATAGAATATTATGGTCATTGAATCAAGCACCCGGGCGCCAGTTGACCCGCAGGAGGGACCTTCAAGAGGTCCAGCGAGCTCGGACTATCAGTGAGTGGACTCTTTGTTGATTTAATAAATTAATTTAAGTAGTTCAGTTTCGGTTATAAGCTGTTTTCTTCTGTGAAATATTTTATGTTGCATGCTGCCGAGTGAAATCTCCTTTAAAGAATATAGGAACATATATTCTCGTTAATTATCAGATAAATGACAGCAGAATTTTAAAGGTTACAAAAAGTTAATTATTCAACAGATTTTCTTCAGAAACTTTATGTTTTCTTAAACCACCTTGTACCCAGTTATTAAATGTTGCCTTCGGATTATATTTGTTGCCTTCGGTTTAGTCAGCATGCTTGACAGTTGCCCCACGAGTTCCTTGATACTCGAACTCGTGTGGAGCGAGTAATGCGGATCAGGTGGACCACGGTCCCCCTGAATCCTGCGAGTTGCGGCTCGAATCGACTTCGTGTCACTGAGACCTGCTAGTATGTATCACCCATGGTGATGCAAGGAATTGACGGATATAAGGAATTGACGGAAATAAGGGTACACCTAGGTGATAGTTTTAAACTGTTTTCAAATGTATATAATTATATACATGCATTAATTTCAAAAATAAAGAAAATAAGCTAGTTTGTATAACTGTTTTTACAGTGGGGTTAGTATGTTCTTATACTATTTTCTAAACTTTGTTTTTGGGTCCACTTACCCTTATTGTTGTTTTGCGCCCTCAGGCAGTAGACGTGCACAGGAATCCACCACCGGGCCACTTCCCATCTTCCGCGCCTTTCTTTGATGTAGGATTTTTGTTTTGTAAAAGGATTCACTCCTTGTAAATTCTTAGTAGTCGCTCTGATATTTTGCCCTATACTGAGAATTGAACTGTTGGAATGTATATATACGTATGTTGGCAGTTGGTTGTATATATATGTACTTTTTTGGCAAGTGAAAATATTTTGGTATTGAGCCAGTTACAAGGGAAACTCTGCCGATTTTTCGGTAGAAGTCAACCTTGTTATTTTATCATGTTTTGTGTTGAGGGGCAAATAGGTCATTTGTGGCCGTCATTCGCTAGGTGTCGGACACCCACACACAGGGTCTGGTTCGAATTCCAAAGCGGAATTTGGATCGGGTCCTGTCACAAAGGGTTAGAATCAATTTTTTAAATTACAGAAGTGATTAATCTAACCTACATTTTATTCAGGGATTAAGATCTAGTTTTTTGTTTTTTGGTAAAAAAGAGGTCAAAGTGAGCCTTGTCCGTTTGATTTAGCGGCATTTAGTTTCCATTTTGTTCAAGAATGTCCGAGTTCAAATCTCATGTATCATAGTTGTGTTGTGCAATCGTCTTCAAACACTAGTCTCCTTGGCACCGCTCGTTATTAAGACAAACGAGCCTGGGTGCCAGTCGGTGAGCGGCAAAACATTCCAAGACCTCTTGGATTGCGAAAACTCCCCAAGAACTTGTCTTCAATGGGCTTGCAACTGGCACATACACTAACATTCACAGATGAATAGAATGCAAACACTTCCGGAACAAGCATACAACCATGGACACAAAGATTTATAGAGGTTCGGCCAATCTTGCCTACATCCTCTTGGTGATCCCCTTGATAAATTTCACTTATGAAAGAGTATGTTACAACTTCGATTTACACAAAAACCACCTTAGAACACTACTCTCTCCCTCAAGCTCACTTTTATCTCTTACCCTGCTCAAACCCTTGATGCCCCTGCTTTGCCCCTCTAAGCTTGCTTAACTTGCTCCCATGTGTTTACCCTTGCCCTATAGCCTAAGCCCCTTTGCTCTGGCTCGCTTAGACACCTTGCATTCCCAGCTCTCACTTGCTCTCAAAGTACCTTGGACTCCCAGCCCCCCGGGGCTGAAACTCAAGTTGTATTCTCTACCCTTTCTCCTTAAATAGACAAGTAAAGAGCTTCCCTTCAACTGCTATCTCACCTTGCCAACCACCCTCATCAATGTCTTGTGCTGAGAAGTTTTCATACTAGTCAACCTTGTCTTGTGCTGTGAAGTCTTCACACCAGCTACCTTCATTAATGTTTGGGATAGGAAGTCATGCACCTAGAACTACAACACATGCTGGAAGTCACACCTAGATCTAATACAAATCAGTTTCCCCCTTGCCAAACTAATTCCTAACCCGCAAAACAGCTCACAAGCTTCCTAACTAACTCATTAACCTTAGGGTTACAAAGCCATTTGGAATGGGAACTGCAAACACATGGAAAACCAAGCCAAAACGCATGGAAGAAATTCCCAGCAGCCGAAACCGATCGATTGCTTCTCCCAAGCCATTGATCGCTTGCAAGTCTGTGAGCCATGGAGCTCTCTATGCGAAAGCGATCAATCGCTTGGAAAAAGCAATCGATCGCTTTTGCACAGCAAGCCATTTTCTGCTCCTCTGCTGCACCACTCTTGCTCCAGCTGCTTCGCACCGAATTCTACCTTCTTGACATCACTTTGGCAAGCCAAATTCCAACAAGTTGTTGAATAAATAAAATAGGAGGTAAAAGGAAAGTGAGCATTCAGAACTCTGTTCTAGGTAGAAGGAAAGTGAGCATTCAGAACTCTGTTCTTGGTGTAAGTACATATCAAAGAAGAAAGTTGAATTATGTAGAGGCCAGTGCTAGAGTAGCTAGCATGTGAAACAAGAAAACCATTTGTGAAAATCAGCAAATTTTATAGAATATAGCGATCTTACATACTCAAACAACACAATCTGAAATATGTATATAACTCCAGGTAAATAGAAGTACAACAAGCATTACAATACCCAGGAATCCAATTCCAGAGCTTACTTCTTAATCATACTCATATAGAAGCTAAATATATAAGATAACATAGTACTAGTGGGGGGTTGCTAAGAGAGCTTGTGATTGCTTTTCATAGCGGAAACCGATTTTCTTGGAATCGTCTGCAGACCAAACAAAGATACCATGAAGTTGTTGCTCACTCTTGAGCCTGTGACAGGCAGTGAAGAAACCATTCTCAGGGGACAGTCCACCACTCCCATCACTGATAAAGCTTGCCAAGACCTTCCCACCATTGTAATTGGAGCTTTGTGTCTTGAAATAATTGATGAACTGAGACACTGTGGTGCCCTGATCGTATGCATAAAACTGGAAATTCACATAGTCTATCAAGTGGCCATAGCTCTTCCACAAGGCCAAGTAGTGGCTCTGAACTTGGTCATCATCGAAGGGAGCAATGGAAGCAAATGATATCACTCCATTGTTCTTGAGGGTTGTTATAAGCTTCCCAATGCACTCGGAGAAGGTATCGGGGTCTGCGCTGAAGTGCTCGTAATCAATGTCAATTCCATCCAAATTGTACTGCTGGATGATGCTTGTGAGAGAAGAAACAGCATTGGAAACCCATGAGTCAATTGAGGAAGGCTTGAAGTAAGCAGAGCCACTACTCACACTGTCTCCTCCTAGGCTCAAGGCCACTTTGACATTTGAATGCTGATTTTTGATGGAGGAAACTTGGGAAGGGCTAAGATTATCAGAGTCCCAGAAGACATTGAATTTTCCATTGGTGGGAGAAGAGCCTGAGGGGTCATAGTCTATGGCAAATGAGAGAATGAAGTGGAATTCAACATTTGGGTTAATGGGGACATCAGAAAACTTGACATCGTTGAATTCAGCTCCTATGTATTCTCTGAAGAGATCTGAGTTTGCTGGGGCTGCTTGGATTGATGTAGGGGATGTGAGGAAGGCTTGAAGGAAGAAAAGGGTGAAGATGAGCTTAAGCTTTGAGAGTGCCATATTGCTCATATAATATTGAAGACTGCTAGATGTTTTCGTATTTATGTATGTTTATGAGTGAAATTGAAACTTGTTAGCTGCCAGTTATATAGTGTAGCACTCAGTGTGAATATGCAGATAAGGGATATGAGGAAACAAGCTAGTTGATCTGGTTGTGTGTGTGCAGTGCCGTTACAGTAAGTTTGTTTGTGCAGAGCTTTGTCTTGGCAGGATTGCAAGAGACAAAATTGTGGTAGTCATCTAGATTGTGTATAATTTTTATATTATCTCTGGCTGGTGAAGCCCATCAATTGCCAAAGTCATTTGAATTATGCAATTTAGAAATTTCTCGTGTCCCAAATTCGATCCCTCTTGCCCATAATACTTAAAGAGTTCAGTGTGTTTGATTATTCATATATGCTCAACTTGCATTATGTATTTTTTTAATCCCATTGCTGAAAGTGAAGGACAATCTTTGGATTTGTAGGAGGTATAACTCATTCCTAAGCTAATCAAACAACTCTTATCAGGACTTGAGTCAAAAAATCCTCTCTCTCTCTCTCTCTCTCTCTCTCTCTCTCTCTCTCTCTCTCTATATATATATATATATATATATTGGAAACAGTTCTACACTTTATATGTGCGCAAATTATGCAAGAGTGTGAAAGTACCACTGAATATTGGGGTGGAATTGTATTTGCTCTTGTGGTTTTAACACTGATAGAATTTTCTCTCTTTTTTCTCGTAAGATTGGTGTTTCTCAAAATTTAAAGATTGCCTCTATTTATAAGTAGATGATATGACAACCAATGCATTCACTCTGCAACATTAACTCATAAAACATGGTATTTCACTCAATGTTGCTCCTTACTATTTACAAATAGTAAGATTGCTTCTTACTATTTGTAAATAGTGACTAAGCTTATAAGTCTTCAACTTCTTGTAAAACACGGTATTTCACTTAATGTTGCTCCTCATTTTCAACATATGGGCCATCCATCATTTACAACATAAAGGAAGACTTTTGGGCCTTCAAATTCACCAAGCCCAAAATATATAAATCAAACCGAAACAGGGCCCAAAAGAATTTGATAAGTGCCCAAGATAGAAGCATGTATGTACAAATAGTTCACAAATGATATCAACTACCATGCTATCTTATGTGAGGAATATGACTGATTGAATTAAGAAGGTCAAGTATATAGGATCTCTCATTCTCTCTTCCCTTTTTTTCTTGTCCAAATATTAACAATAGTGGGAATGTAGAATTCGAACAACCGATCTCGAATGCATAGGTATATAAGACCTCTCATTTTTCGATTTTAAAGTTGTATCAAAAGTCTTTTGTATTGAAATCTCACATTTATAAATTAAACCCACTTGATAGTTAAGTTCATATGAAAACAGACTCCATAGTTAATAAACCGAGGTGCTCAAATCATTGAATTGTTGTGAGAGGTACAGTTATTAGAAACTCAAATCCATTTCCATGCCTTATCCAACTATGTTTCAGAGAAAGAACCAATATTGAATCCATGAAGCACATGCAGTTGCGCTAGTAGGAAAAGCAAGTGCAGAAAAAAAATCCCATCTGTAAGCAGTAAGCCTTGTATATTGGCATGCGGAGAAGAGAATAAAGAGGATGTATGCACATGCATTGCAGTGTTTCATAACTAAGCACTTTAATTAGTCACAAACTAAATTCAAATAAGCATTGATATTATCCTCAACTTAATCACCTACGTTCAATGCATTAGGTGAGATGGAGGTCCGATTAATGCACCCATTTATGTATGCATGGTAAGATTTTAATTCAAAAGATCTCGATACAATTAGTAGTGAATTACTTACTTTTAACTTGTAGCTCAATATGATACTTTTTAGAATGTCGAATTATGTATATCCACGTCTATAGCTTGTATCGATTCAAACTACTCCAGGCCTATATTTCAAAAGGTAATGTCCTATTGTGTGTATTTTCAGATTTAAATTCCAAAAAAGAAAACATCATTAATGATAAAAAAAAAAACATGGCTGAAAACATAGATGGTACCAACCTTTACTATTTTTTTTTTGCATGGATAGAAACATCATTAATGATGAGCTTACCACTTTCGTAGCATTTGTATATATCATTAGCAAACTTTAATTAATGTATTTTAATACTTTAATTTCTAATTTTGTTCAACATCAATGGCCATATATAATTATATATGCTTATTAATTTATATATGTTTCCTTTTTAGTAATTAAATCAAATTCGTGGGGTCTCATTTGTGCGAATGAGAGATCCTATAACGAAGTAACATGGATGCAATGATGTGTGCTGACCAAAAGCTGAGGCTCCGATGCTTTCTTTTTATATCATAAATCATATGGGACCTCATCTCTATCTTTTACCTTCCAAAGCAATTACAAACCATGTTTCTCGGTACACTTTCTTTTTCTCTGCCTTTTTTCTGTTTGTGTTGATCATCAATAGCCTTGAGCTTGAGGTATAATTAAGTTTTATATCATATGTTTTTTCCTTTTAACACATGGTACGTCCATATTTAAGTGCATTTTGCTCAAATAGGATTTCTCAATCATTATTTTGAAAACTTTGACATCGTTGAGAATATAGGAACAAAAGTCTTTGCGCATTACAAGATCTCGGCCCTCTCTACTTATTATCAATTGATTTTGAATTGAATGTTTTAGCTCTATCATAATATTAGGAGGAAATAGTGCAATCTGTGTGTCAAGTGACACTGATATAAGATCTTGTGTGTCTCATTCACTGAAACCGTCAGTCTAAATTATAAATTGAAATAAAATCGCGTGTTATATACACCACATTAGTAGGCCTAGGCTATGTTGAGAAATCTTTAATTATGCCTAAATCGATATGTGTGAATTCAATATCCGTCACAACCTTGCTTGTCTTTTTTTTATTGGAAGTGCAACACTTTCCAAACACTTATTGAAGAAGGAACTATTTGGGGCTGGAGTGATTATGGATTGTGTGAGAGGCGTGGTTTCGTAGTGGAAAGAATCCATGGAAACCTCCTTTTCAGTGTAAAATGTCAGTGGAAAGAATCGAAACCTCTTTCAAAGTAAAATGTGTAGTCTTCTTCTTCTTGTATACAGAGATGGAAGAGTGAAGTAAATCCCACGCAGAATATAAAGACATGGAGTAACTCCCAAGTCAACACTTCCACTTCACTGAATGCAAACAAATTAATAAAATATTGAAAAGAGAGAAGGTGGGTATGATCCAATAGCCTTGATCCCACATGGGCTAGCGTGCGGGTCCAAGAATATGGGATTTTCCAACTGCTTAAGAATGAACTAGTACATATTGACGCTTCTTAGTTTTTTTTTTTTTGTCTAAGATTGTTGAGCAATCTTTTCATTCATTAGGTGAGCAAATTTATGTATGGGAGTGAAGTAAGCACGTGCTTGGATAAAGTAGCTGGCTTATGAGAAAGTGAATTTGGAATTAGAGTCGACTTAGCTGGTCTAAGAAAACGAAAGAAAAAAAATCACTACAAAAAAAAGTGACATCAGTTATTATTTGTTATCAATTTTGGTGACTGTTATGGGAGTTACTAAAGGCTTTAGTCACCTTTTTTGACTTTTTTGGTGACTAAAAAGGCTTTTAATCACATTTTGTGCTTTTTTTAATGACTAAAACCTTTAGTAACCCACACAATAGTTACCAAAGTTAGTGACAAAATGTTAACTATTGCCACTTTTTTTTGTAGTGAATTCATAATTCTTGTATCATTCATCGCCATTCTCATAAAAAAACGAAGAAATTTATTTAGGATCGTTCATGTATACAGTTAATGATTGTGAATACATATAAAATCACTATGAGATTCGTGCGCATTAATCCCGAACGATTGTGATTAGCATTCACATACATAAAACAAATTATATAATATCTTTAATTGGAAAGGGGCATGTATTGTGTACTTATGGCTTGTAGATAGCATATAAAACCTCAATTTTCGTATAGTTAGTGACATCATATGATAAAAATTCAAGTAACAAAGTTCGAAAGCAACTCCTTCCAATGTGGCATTTTTCTCCTAGTCAAATGAGAAATCAATAACTACTATTGCACCAACCAATTCCATATGGAAAAAATGTAGGTCACCCTTGGGGTGACAACCCAATTATTCCTACAAACAATGACAAATATTCGTATTCACTACAACTTCTACTTGGAAGCTTTAAACATAAAAGTGGCAAGAGGGGTCAAGTTAGGGAAAATGGGAACAACTAGAATAATTTTTAGGGTTTGGGCAAGAATTAGGAATTGGAAGGTTTTCATTTGAAGTCACAAGGCATGCATTAGGCACCAATACCATGTGCCTCCTCACATCACTCTTTATCACGTGGGGCAACTTTGCCACCACACACACACTGTCTTCCTTTAATCATCTTCGAATTTGTTTTCCCTTCCTGTCCCAATCTTTTGACGTTTTTACCAGTATGCTAGTGACTCGTTGTACTTCCTACTTCTCTAATCAAAATGGTTTGTTTTTTTAAAATTTTATTTTATACAAAGCAATATTGAGGGAGGAGAGGGTTAAACTTAGGATCTCGGATGCAAAGATAAATGCTCTTAACTATTTGAATTACAAGCCTTTTGCAATTACTGTTTCCTTCTTAGGAGGTCTTAGGTGAGGCTGTTGTATAAGACAACTCACTCACACGAGTGGGATAAGGTGGAGTTCAAATGCAAGGGGTCTCACTCCATTGTGAGTGAGTTGCGGCATAAGACAATCTCATCTAAGAATTTTTTATTTGTTAGACCCATACACAATAGGTTTTTAAGTTTTATAATCTAACATCTGTTTGAAACGCGCTCGTTAGTTATCCATTATCTTTATGAGTTGTATCAATATTGATTTGCAAAATACATTTTGACTTGCCAATGAAGCTTGTTAGGCAAAAACTTAAACACCACCCTTGATTTTCTTACCACTCTTATTTTCATGTTAGACAAATCGTGACTACTTGTACACCAACCTAACTCTGATGTGCCCTCAAGCTGGAAGCAACTTTCTTTTAGACCAAATCAGACTCGGTTGTCTCTAATAAAATTCAAAATTTTCAAATTTAAACAAACTAAAATGAATCCCTTGTCTCTTTTTCTTGTTGATTGGGAAGCAAACGCAAAATTATAGAGCACTTCACTGAAATATTTGAATGGCCCATTAGATTGAATTGAGTGGAGCCCAGCTTTTTGGTCATTAACAAGAAACCCACTCTTAGTTTAAATGCAGATTAACAGTAATTAAAATAGGTTAATAGCAAGGGGGGTATTGTTCGTAATATCTGGTAAAGGAAGGGGCAGTAATTTAAACAAGGGGTTCCGTTTCAAAATTATTTCAAAAGATCAGTGAGGTGAGGCCTCTTTGTCGATTCATAACGGTCGGAAATTACTCTCTCTGTAAACGAATCTTTTTTGTTTGACGGCGTTAACTGGACGCGTCGTTGCCGTCCTCAGAATTTCAAATGCCCCGTAACGTCTCTTAAAAATTAGTCCAAATATATTATTTTAAATTTATTTTATTTTATTTTATTTTTAAGCTCTTATATCCAAATCCAAACTGAAAACAAAACCCACAAACACACACACTCCTCGTTAGTCTTTCTTTTCTTGTTTCTCACACCTCACTTTCTCTCAGCTCTCTCTCTCTCATTAAAATACAATACAATTGACACAGAAACAGTCTCACACTCTCTCTCTCTACTCTACGACTTTCTCTCTCTACGAACCTCCATCGCCATTGCTTCAAGAATCTCTCTGTACTTGTAGGCAGGCCGGCAATTCGATTTGACTGTAAGTTTCTTTTTTTGAATATATATATTTTTTTATTGGTTCTGAATTTTGTTTGGTGTTTTGATCTTCTTCGGTATGAATCGCGCACATTCCGATTTTGATCGTTCATTTGCGATCCATTTCCGATTCATCGCCGCACGTCTTTGTGAATTCAGAATTGCATTGCTCAAATTTGTCCCGTTCGTTGACTCACAGACAATTAGTTACTAAATTAATATGTACTAATCTTGATTTTCTATAATTATATAGATATATGTATGTATATAGGCTGTTACTGATGAGTGAAGGTTTTTGAGATTCAGAGAGCAAGAGAGCTATGGATTCATCACAGTCACAACAGAGAAGAGGAGGTTTGGTATCGCTATCCCCGTCACAGACACCGCGGTCGAGCGACAAGTCGGTGCGAGATCTGCGATCCGGGGATTCGAATTCGATAAACAGGCATGAAAAGGACAAGGGTGTCAATGTGCAGGTGCTTGTGCGTTGCAGGTGAGTCGGAATCCGAGTTGGGTGTGTGGCCGAGTTCAGTTAAGTGTTGTTGTCTGAGTGAATGATCAGCTCATGAATTGGTTTGCCTTTGTAGGCCTTTGAGTGAAGATGAAATGAGGGTACATACGCCCGTGGTGATTTCTTGTCATGAGAGTAGAAGGGAAGTGTCTGCAATTCAGAATATAGCTAACAAGCAGATTGATAGAACCTTTGCGTTTGACAAGGTTTGTTGATTAGAATGCTAAAAGTCAAACTCTTGTGTTTCATCTTGTTCTACTTTAAAAGTGGCACTAAGGTCTTATTAGATGAAAGGAATTCATGGGTTTTAATCTGTTTTGGCTCCTGAAGTTCCAAAATTTGAATAATGATTTTTCCTCAATTTTAGTGAAGTAAAATTGAAATATGTTGCTGTTGTTGTGCTACCTCTTGTTACTTTCTTTGCACTGGGAAATGATCAGAAAGCTGGATAATGTTGTTTAGGTCTTTGGTCCCGCATCCCAACAGAAGGAATTGTATGACCAGGCTGTGTCTCCTATTGTAAATGAAGTACTTGAGGGCTATAACTGTACTATATTTGCCTATGGTCAGACAGGGACGGGGAAAACATACACAATGGAAGGAGGAGCAAGAAAGAAGGTTTGGTGTTTTCGACTTTCAAATAGACTTCAGCCTATGTATTATTTTATGATTTTCTCCACATAGCTTGCTGACTGAATTTTGTGATTTTTGTAGAACGGGGAGTTTCCAAGTGATGCCGGTGTTATCCCACGAGCTGTTAAACAAATTTTTGACATATTAGAAGCTCAGGTTGCTGAGTACAGCATGAAAGTCACATTTCTAGAGCTGTACAATGAGGAGATAAGTGATCTTCTGGCCCCAGACGAGAGCACGAAATTTATAGATGACAAATCTAAGAAACCCATTGCTCTCATGGAAGATGGGAAGGGGGGTGTCTTTGTAAGAGGCTTGGAAGAAGAGATAGTGTGCACAGCAAATGAAATTTATAAAATCTTGGAGAAGGGATCTGCAAAAAGACGTACAGCTGAGACTCTTCTCAACAAACAAAGCAGTCGCTCACACTCTATATTTTCCATCACAATCCACATCAAGGAATGCACTCCAGAGGGTGAGGAAATGATTAAGTGTGGGAAGCTAAATCTTGTTGACCTTGCTGGTTCTGAGAACATTTCACGCTCAGGTGCAAGAGAGGTAAGGCACAGAAGTAGTTTATAATCAATATAATGATGGTGTTGTCTTACTACATGATCTTACTGCCATATTTCCAAAAAAGTTTGTGTTTTGAGTTTATTTTATCCTTACAGTGCGTTAAGAGTCACATATCAAAAAGCAAATGTAATTTTTATAATGGATTATGGTAGGACATTTTCTTATCTGCATCTGATTGAGAAATTTTCACTTGCAGGGTAGAGCAAGGGAAGCAGGGGAGATAAATAAAAGCTTGCTTACTCTTGGCCGTGTCATTAATGCTCTAGTTGAACACTCTGGTCATGTTCCATATAGGTATTATTTAATAAATATCCATTCATGTTTTTTTTCCTGTATTTGCAAACCCCAGAAAGTAAATTTAATCACAATGATATTGTTTGGAATATCAGGGATAGTAAACTAACAAGATTGTTGAGGGACTCCTTAGGAGGGAAAACAAAGACATGCATAATTGCCACGGTATCACCCTCCATCCATTGTTTGGAAGAAACACTCAGCACCCTAGACTATGCGCACCGTGCCAAAAACATAAAGAATAAACCAGAGGTCAGAAGTTTGCCCACTCCCTGTTTTCACAAATCATAAAGGGGAATTGTCTTTCATTCTGACCCTTGTTATGGTTTGTTGTTGCTCATTGTTTCAGGTCAATCAAAAAATGATGAAATCTGCTCTGATCAAGGATTTATATTCTGAGATTGATCGGCTTAAGCAAGGTTGTTAACTGATTTCATCGTTGCTCCTCTCTCTCCTCAGAAGCTTTTTCTAGTGGATAATATTATTTAATGATTTTTTGATAGTTAGTTTATTGCAAGCTAAATTGTATGACGTGTTTCTTATGTTTATTCAGAGGTATATGCTGCAAGAGAGAAGAATGGAATCTATATACCACGAGATCGTTATCTTAATGAAGAGGCAGAGAAGAAGGTCTGATTGTTGCCATTTAACTGAATGACGCAATTCTTTTCCTACATAAGTTCACACAATGCACTGGTTACTGACCTCATTCCTCTCTTTTTACCCTAGGCAATGGCTGAAAAAATAGAGCGGATGGAACTTGATTCTGAATCCAAAGACAAGGTATTTCCATGAAGATTGCATTCCTTTCTTTGTAAGTATTACCAGACTACAGCGTAGGAACTAATATAATTGTTATGTGGTGGTGACCTAAGCGCAGCAACTGATGGAGCTTCAGGAACTTTACAGTTCTCAGCAACTTTTGACTGTAGACTTGAGTGATAAACTTGAAAAAACTGAGGTAATACATTTGGGAAATCAAATTACATAGTCTCCCATTGTTCTTTCTGCTTTCATCCTGATAAAATTCAACACTTTATACTTCAGAAAAAGCTTGAGGAAACTGGAAATGCACTGTTTGATCTCGAGGAAAAACATCGACAGGCAAATGCAACCATTAAAGAGAAGGAATTTCTGATTGCAAACCTCCTCAGATCGGGTGAGCAAAGTACCTGCTACAACGAATTTTGTCATACATTCTACATATCAGATATTGATACTTGCCAATTCATTTTACCTTCAGTTTATATAGTCGACATTTGATGGATCAAATAGCTTTTCCTAAGGACTTCCATTTTTAACTTGTTCGTCTTCTAGTTTGTGCACACGTAAAGTCTCATGCTTTCCAGATGGTACAATTTGATGCCTCTGAATCTTCCTTACAATAATATGCACTGTTAACTTTCAGAGAAATCACTGGTTGAGCGTGCATTTGAGCTTCGAGGAGAGCTAGAGAATGCTGCATCAGATGTGTCCAGTTTATTTGCCAAGATTGGTTTGTCTCATTATTTTGGATATTTTTATTGGGTCTTCCTCAAAACTTCTGGTGCTTTATTGCTAACCATGGCTGGTTTTCCAGAGCGCAAGGATAAAATTGAAGATGGAAATCGGATACTAGTTCAGAAATTCCAGTCCGAATTAACTCAACAGCTTGAAATCTTGCATAAGACTGTCGCAGTTGCAGTGACACAACAGGAGCAGCAATTGAAAGGTATGGAGGAGGATATGCAGTCCTTTGTATCAACCAAGGCAGAGGTAAGATCTAGACAAGAAGATGATTGTCTTTGAGCATTCTTGACATTTGATTGTCAGTCTATAACTCCATACAACCTAATTATTTGCCATGCTTTTGAAGGCTACTGAAGAACTTCGAGGAAGACTAGGAAAGCTTAAAAATATGTATGGTTCTGGTATTAAAGCTCTGGATGGTATAGCTGGGGACCTTGAAGGAAATTCTCAGTCAACTTTTTGTCATCTAAATTCGGAAGTTTCTAGCCATTCTTCTGCTCTGGAGGATGTAAGTATTAGTTTAGTGTTTTTCAGTCTTCACTGTTCTTTTACTCTTTCTGTACTTAACTTTGTTCATATGATTTAGCTCTTCAAAGGAATTGCTTCAGAAGCTGATGAATTACTCAATGATCTTCAAGGTAATCTTCACAACCAAGCAGAGAAGCTAAGTGCATATGCACAACAACAGCGTGAGGTTCGTAATATATTGTTGCTTTCATGGTTATTTGTTTTATTTTCTTCAAGAGTAAAATTCAAAAATCACTTTTTGGAGTAAAAAATTTGGTCATCGATTTTGTACAGGCTCATGCCAGAGCAGTTGAAACTGCACGGTCAACTTCTAAAGTTACTGTGGACTTCTTCAAGACTCTAGACTTGCATGCATCCAATCTGACCCAAATCGTGGAAGAAGCACAAACTGTCAACAATAAGAAATTGTCTGAACTTGAAGAGAAGTTTGAGGTGGTTGCAGTGTACTTTCTAAATTAAATGGGCCATTAACAACCTTATTAACAAAATTTAATGCTTTTTTTTTAATTTATATGTAGGAGTGTGCTGCTAATGAAGAAAGGCAGTTGCTAGAAAAGGTGGCAGAGTTGCTGGCAAGTTCAAACGCTAGGAAGAAAAAACTGGTATGTCTTGTTCTTAAGCTGCAGCCAATTACTTATTCCTTGTTCCTAAGGTTTTATGTCAGTAACAACTTTTTTATTTAGGCGCAATTAGTAACAGTCTTTATCTATTAAATAGGTCCAAACAGCAGTAAATGATCTTCGAGAGAGTACAACAAGCAGAACCAGCAAACTACAGCAAGAAATGTCAACCATGCAAGATTCAACATCTTCTATCAAAGCAAAATGGACAGTTCACATGGAAAAAACAGAATCCCATTACCTTGAAGATACATTTGCTGTGGAAAGTGGAAAGAAAGACATGGAAGAGGTTCTACAGAATTGGTACATATTCTGGATATTAGGAATTTAAACTTTGATCTGGCCATGATTATGCTACCTGAATTTTTCTAGCCCATTACTTACGCAAAAACAACTTGTGCAGTTTGAAGCAGGCAACAATGGGTGCAGAACAATGGAAGAATGCTCAGGGTTCCTTGCTCAGTCTAGAAAAGAGTAATGTTGCTTCTGTGGACTCCATTGTTAGGTATGCTCATTCCTTATAAGAAAGAAATATTGCAGGTTTTAATTGAAGATTATTCATTCATTTTTTTTCTCTTCAACTAGGAGGGGAACGGAAGCCAATCAAGCTCTACGTGATAGGTTTTCCTCTGCTGTATCAGCTGCACTAGAAGATGTAGACGCTGCAGACAAGAATCTCCTGTCTTCTATTGATCGTGAGTGTCAAGTTTCACATATTGATTTCACGTTTGTCTTGCCAGGTTATATATTGGATTGCATGTTAACTGAAACAAATACTTGCAGATTCATTACAACTTGACCATGAGGCATGTGGAAATCTTAACTCAATGATCATTCCATGTTGTGGGGATTTAAGGGAACTGAAGGGAGGTCACTACCACAATATTGTCGAGATCACAGAGAATGCGGGAAAATTTCTTCTGGATGAATATGTGGTAAGACTGCTAGAGTGGTTTTGTACAATGTAAGTGTTTTTTACTCGATGAAATTATGTACTTTAATGAGTTCTTCGATTCTGCAACACTCAGGTGGACGAACCATCATGTTCCACACCAAGAAAGAGGTCGTTCAATCTTCCAAGCATTGCATCCATTGAAGAACTCAGAACTCCTGCCTTTGAAGAATTGTTGAGATCATTCTGGGATGGAAGATCTGCAAAGCAGCAGGCAAATGGAGACTTAAAACACATCGCAGCGGCATACGAGGCTGCCCAGTCCATTAGAGACTCCAGAGTTCCTCTCACTGCTATTAACTGAAGAGGGGGGAATCAAAGATTTAGAGGTCAGAGAAACACGTGTGTACATAACATGTATGGCGTATATATGTACTCTTTCCTACGCTACCTTATTCGTTAATTGTTTCTGGAGACAGTGGATGAAAAATGATTGTGGATGGAGAAATATAGTTAGGCCTCCTGGGGAAACTTCAAAACTTGAGTTCATTGAATTTTTCCCACTTTGTAACGAACTGCAATTGGATTATTGATGAGGAGTTACTGAGTGTTTTGGTTTGAGTGCTTTTGAAGCTTCTTCTTTACAGCCATAGTTCTTGTCAATCATGATACCTTCGATTTGCACCCAAAAGGATGCATCCAGCAGATTTATTATTTTTATGTGGATTAGATTAATTAGAATAATTAGGCTATCAGTTGTATTTAAAAATAAAAATACCTTCTATAAATTATCACAAAGTCAATAACCTTAAACAGATCCAAACAGAAAACCAATCTATTCTGGTGCGAGTGAAAACCAATCTATTCATTAAACAGATATGACTAGCATATCATTCAGACAAAAAGCCACACTTTTTTGGGCGGACGGAATTAAGAACGGCGGTGAGAATACACTTTGGGTTAAAGTGGTGAGCAAAATATTTCCAGAAAAAAAAGGCTTATAAAATATCGAGTTTAGGAACTAAATGTTGAAAAATAAAAGAGGCTGAAGAAAAATAACCAGAAGGTTGAAAAAACAATAGGAAAGGCTGAGAGACTTCAACTTGATTCTTGTCCTTGATAGACTTGAATGAAAAATTACATCTTAAATAGAAACACCAAAGTTACTGCCGCAAGTAACTCACCCACAACTTTAAGATTTTGTGGAACTACATCCCACGATTAAAAGCATGAAGAAAGACAGACTAACCATGACTCCTATAAACTAGATAATACCAGTCTCCTATCAAAAGAGATATCACAACATATTTATATACAAGGTATGGGATGGTAGACCTATCAGTTACAACATAACGGAAAACATTGATAGCCTAATAATATCATAACAGCAGCAGAGAGCAGACAATGAACTAGTCATAACTTTGATAACTGCCTAACAATAGGCACCAACCCTTACTGAAAATAAATTACTGTTAAAATAAATCTTAACCCTAAACGAGGAGGACTCCTAAACGAAAGGTACGGACTTTTTTATCCAAGTTTAGAAAAAGGAAAGTTTTTGTGGAATTCATGATGACACGGACTTGAGCTTTCTCGAGGAAACCAGTTGGAGGGAGGTTTGAGCGCCATTTTACTCAGAGATGCCGAAGATGATGATACGGACTACAACTGCTGCTACTTCTTCTTCTTCTTGTTATTGCTGGAGCAGCAGAGGTATGAATTGTTTTCACTCTAACTCCACTTTTCTCCTTTTCGTCAACAATTACTTTGATTTCTTTCACTCTCAACCTTCGAAACCGATCAAATCTACAAGAACCCAACTAGAGCAGCCAAAAAGAGTCTTACCCAAAATCACAAATGTTGAGGATGCTTTCAATGTGTTCGATAGAATGCTTCAAATGCGCCCTCTGCCTTCTGTTGTCCGTTTCACTAAAATCTTGGGTCAAGTTGCAAAATTGAAACATTACTCGGCCGTCATCTCATTATATAACCAAATGGGTATGTCGAGAATTGGACATCATGTTTATACCCTAACCATTCTCATAAATTGTTATTGTCATCTAAACCAAATGGGGTTTAGTTTATCTGTATTGGGAAAATTCTTCAAACTTGGTCTTGAACCAGATGTCTTTACCTTCAACACTCTAATCAACGGCTTTCTTCTCAAGAATAGAGTGGCGGAGGCGGCAGGAATTTTCAACAAAATGATTGCGGGAGGTAATTGTCAGCCTGATGTGGTTACTTACGGCATACTAATAAAGGGCTTTTGCATGAAAGGTAATTGTCAGTCTTCGTAAGGATACACTAGCTGATGATGCATTAAACCTATTCTCAGAAATGATGTGCAAGGGTATTGCCCCAAATGTCATTACCTATACATCCTTGATTCATGGAGTTTGCAAATTAGGTGAGTGGAAAGAAGCTACAAGGTTGTTGAATGACATGGTGAGTAAAAATATCTTTCCAAATGTGTTCACGTTCAACGTCTTGGTAGACACACTTTGTAAGGAGGGGATGGTTGGGGAAGCAGAAGGCGTGGTCGAAATGATGATTGAAAGAGATATTGAACCTGATAGGGTTACATACAATTCACTTATGGATGGTTTCTGTTTGCGAGGAGAAATGAGCAAGGCTAGAAAAGTTTTTAAACTAATGCTTAGCAAGGGCTCGATGGTTAATGTTGTTTGTTACAACACATTGATAAATGGATATTGTAAGCATAAGATGATGGATGAGGCCATGATGCTACTTCGGGAAATGTCTCGTAAGGGACTGGTTCCAGATATCGTTACTTATAGCACTCTTGTGGATGGTTGTTGCAAAGTGGGGAAATTAGGTGTTGCACAGAAGTTGTTCTCTGAGATGCAAGCTTGTGGCCAACTTCCAAATGTTCAAACTTATGCTATTCTACTGGATGGCCTGTGTAAAAACCAACAACTTTCTACAGCAATCCAACTGTTTAAAGAGATGGAAGGCAAGAAGTTGGATGTAGATATTGTGATTTACACTATTCTTATTAAAGGTTTGTGCGTAGCTGAAAAAATTGAATCTGCAAGGGAACTCTTTTGTGGTTTATCATCCAGAGGGCTTCAACCGGATGTAAGGACATATACCATAATGATTGATGGACTCTGTATTGGGGGCCGAACAAGTGAAGCAGAAAAGCTGCTTTTCGAAATGGAAGAGCAAGGTTGTTCTCCAAATGGTTGGACCTACAACGTAATTATTCGAGGGTATATCAATAACAATGAGACAGTAAGGGCGATGGAACTTATTCAACAAATGGTGGAGAAGGGTTTCTCAGCAGATGCATGGACTACAGAATTGATAGTTGATCTATTGTGTAAAGATAAAGTAGATCCTGCATTGTTGCCATTGATGCAAAAAGAGAATTATGAACTTAATTTGCCTCGGTTAAAGTTGAACAGATCTTCTGACCATCCCAAAAAACATTGAAGCTCTTCCACCTCTGGCAACCATGGATGTGTTATATTTGTTATCTCTTAATCCATCATGTGACAATGTTGAGTAGTAGATATAACTTTACCGATAATCGTAACATCTTTGAAACAATTGGCGTGTTTTTTTGTACGCAGGTCTTTTTTAGTTTCTTTCACACAAACATTGTGCAATTGACTGACTCTGCATGTTTTTGTTATTTTGCGGTATGCAGACCTGGTTATATAAAGATATCATTGGGGGATATCCTGTGATCATGATAGAGAAATTTCAATGTTACTCGTTTAAGGTTGTTAAATTTATTAGAGAGAAGCAGGGTATGTGGACTGATATAATCAAATTTTTCAGCTGACCAAGACTTTGTAGTTTCGGCAAAAACCAACCAGCCTTTGATTAAGGGGCCTTCTACAATTTGTTTCCAATTTTTTTTATTTGTAATAATTTTGTGAAGGTCATGGTGAAATTTGCTACCCTTGATTGGGTCTGAATGCTCATTTGGGAGTGATTTAAGATGGGGCAAAATTATTTATGAGTAGAAGCACCTCAAACGTGCTTTTTGAAGTGATTTTCCATAAAAATAATTATTGACCCGTCCAAAATCACAACCAAAACGCGCCCTTTGGTCCTTTGGTCCTTTGGTGGTGAAGCGAAGCTACATTGTGTTTCATTTTGAGTCTAGCTTTTCTGGTCAGGAGCCTCTGTGAAGTTGAGACTTGGTTTAATTGATTTGCCTATGGTTATTTTATTCATCAGTCGATCAAATTTTTAGATAAAGCCAAATTTTTACCAAAGCTTCTATTTCTATTAGCCAAAAAGCAAAGAATGGTTGGGAAACCTTGGAAATAGAGACAATATTGTTGATGGGCCAGGACATGGTTTTTGTCATCATGGAATTATTCATTTGACCGTTAATAAATGCGAGGTTCTCTAATGAAGCGAGTTTTTGGTCATTTCGCAAAGGAAAATGCTAGGGAGACCAACTTTAGATACCAACTTGTGTACCAACTCTCTAATAGAGTGTGGGATACATTATGCCTGCAATCTAAACCATATGCATAAACAACCCAAATATTGGATCGGCCATATTGCTCAATGTACATTATGAACTACTTTTCTATTTCCTTTTTTTAGCATAATCTACATATAAAGACCAAAAATATTTATTTATGGAAGGCAGAACTGTATATAGATATCCACCTGTATCAACCCCCACCATGATGAGCCTCAAACAAGACTAAATTTCTATTCTGCATTTCCTGATAGAATCAATATATATATATGCAAAAATACCGCACCTTAAATGTATAACACACTCCTTGACTTGGAACGACAAGGCGATCTGATGCCTGCAAAACATATCAATTTTCTACTCTGTCAGAAACCCACAGAACGGATGCCAAAGTACAGCAAATGCATACATGAAACCTCAGAATATATTATATTTTAACATTTCAAGGTTCAAGGGTGCCAGTTTCGGTATTTGAAGTCATCAACCTCATGCTTCTTGACTGAAAGGATTTGAATTTAAACTATCTAATGTAATCCTTCCATCTATCAGAAAGATGTACATTTTCGTTTTTTCCCCCCAATATAGAGCATATCACTTGATAACATGGAAAGACAAAAATCAAAAGAAATTAGGGTAACATCTTCTATTGATGTAACTGTTAAACTCAAGATCCCTATTGCAGATTATTTCTTACAGAGGAGAAAAGACAACTTTATATGACAATGAACTTTCAACTTATATTGCATAACATACTTTGATCATATTTTAAATATATATAAAAAACCATAAAGACGTGTGAAAAAATTAATAATACAGAAGGGACGGAAAGGGTAAAACGCTAAAATCAATCGAACCCAAAATAGGTGGGGAAAAAACATGACTAGAAGTGCACCATTAGCTGATTTTTACAATGCTACTACCAGGAAGCCACAGTTCCATTATATGTCATGTGATCTGACACAAGTACGCAAGAATATGAAAAATAAACAATTCAATTTAAGTGTAAATTTCCAACACCAAAACACAAAGGAGAGCAACTGCATATCGGAGAGTGAATAATGCTATTGAAAACTACCTGAAGAAAACCTCATAGTAAGCTTGCACTCAAGAGCCCAACTGTCCTTTCTCTCCCAAACGTTTCATCATCAAAATCTTCATTCGTGGAATTTTCCTGACATAGCAATTTGTTTTCTCGCATTGGATTTAAGCCCAGACCCTCCTCCCAAAGAATTGGATCATCTTGGTGCATTTCATCTTGTTCAGACCCGTGATTGGTATCAACATTATCATCCACATCTTGTCTCACATCATCCAAACATGATGATGGCTCGACATTGAGATCAGAGCACAAATCATATCCAGCTTGTTCCCCAGTCCCATGATAAGCCACTGTCACTGCTCCTTGGTCAGGTTGCTCGGCAGAATCCTTTTTCTGCCTCTTCCATTTCTTTGTAGATGAAGTACCGTCATCCTCAAAATCTTCTTCTTCTCTTTCTCTATGCAAATAGACCCATAATTTTCTTTCCCCATCAAATTGCACACAAGGATCACGTTCATAATGCAAACGGTCCAGGGCTCCACTAACAACTTGATTAACTTGTGCATCAGACACGTCTTCAACAATGTACTGAGAATCTCTTATCAAAGTACAAACATCTGCTCTGGTGCCAATACTTCCAGGCAATCTTGCAGCTGCATCTCTCACAAGACAAAGAATTGTAACATGTGGTGGTCGATCACGTTTCAGCATAAAGTGATCTCGAGCTTTTGATGTTGGCTTACCGCCACACCTTCTTAATGGGGCAACAATGGATTTTTTACCATCAGCTGCTGTGTAAGAGAAGGCCCTGTCTGGAATTGAATACCTGAGAACTTCCTCCTTACGGAAATAAGCTCTCACTTCTTCAGAACTTGGGTTAATGGTGTTAAGACTCTTTTGAGCTCTTAGGTCCCTGAACCGTTCTTTCTCATCCAGGTTGAGCTGCATCAACTCCAAGGGCGGTTCCGGAAGAATTCCGATTTGTTGAAGGGTCTCTTGCCCACATTTGAGCCAATTAGCAAACGAATCAACCAACTTGACAAGCATTTTGTGAGGAAGACCCCATGCTTCAGGAGATGTCACCTCATCACTGGTGTCATGATCTGATGAACCATGAAAAACTGGACCAGTCCATGACCAGCTTTTTGTAGCTTTTTCATAGGCGGCCAGTGTCTTCCAACCCTTAGCTCCTAAAGGTGCTGTTTTTGAAGAAAATATCTTTAGAACTCCTCTCACCAGATCCTGAAGTGGCTCTTGTGTCTCAAGAATACAAGGATCTCCTGGATTCGATCTAACACGGTTCACAATCTCCTGAACTGTTAGAGAAGGCATATTCACTTCTCCAGCAAGCTCTGAGTTATTGGCATCCACCTTTTGACGAGAAAGAACCCCATTTACACAACCCTCATGATTTTTGTTCTGCTCATCTATAGGTCCCCCAACATCAAAAGCATCTTCCGAAAGTGGAGTGATCATTGCCAAGCGAACAGCTGAAAGAAGATGTACAATCGAGAATGAGAAGCCAGTATGAACCGTAGGTGTAATTGGAATAAATGGTTTTTTCTGGGGCTTGGTTTCTGGCTCCATATCTGTCGCTCCCATTTCTGTAATTGGTGGATCAGAAATTTCTACATCTGAGCTGACATTGTCATTCTCCACCTTCCTCTTTGCCCTTTTTTTCGAGGAATTGGAATCAACAATACGTTGCAAATGGTTAGACTGTAAGTCACCATCATCATCTCCTCTACCAGTGTCTGAATCCTCCTTACCTTTCCGCTTCTTTGTCATCAAATTGCAACCTAATAGTGGGACCTCAATTCGTTCATGGCGATCACTCACATATGCTTCAGTGTTCTGACCTTTCTTCCTGAATCTACCATGTCCACTACCATTAGCTAGTGATCGCATTTCAAGTGAGTCATCCTCCTCATCAACAAAATAACGAGACTCTGGTACAGAATGATCATGGCCAACTTCTCTTTTCTGCTTTCCCGTAGTAGGGTAGGTCTTCCATGAAGGTATGTGCAACCTTTCACCAGCCTCCCCTTCAAATTGGGCATTCTTGCCCAATTTGTAGATTTGTTTCCGTTCATCATAATCATCATCCTCATCGTGAAACTTACCCAAGCCCGAGATATAGCGTTCTTCCAAAACTCTGGTCGAAGAGTTATGCATGGGACTATTGTCTCGCATCTTACCTTTTTGTTTTGCTTTGGCAGTATAGTTTTCTAGACTACGCATATGTCCATGTTCAACAAAACCACCCATCTTGTTGGAGGGGTAATTGATCCCATCAAGGGCCCGTAAACTATCTTTCGCCTCTTTCTTCACATATTTGCCCCTTTTTGCATCTAGAGCAGGCTTCAACAAAGAAGACGGTGAAGCCTCCATAACACCACTGGGATAAGCCAGCTTACTCCTCAACAAAGGGTTGCTATCCTCATCATCTTCAAATTGCTCTGATGAGTCTGATTCTGTATCTTCATTTTTAACAAACATTCTATTACTTTTCAATGCCGCCATGTCTGATCCTCCATTTTGTACTCGATTCCCTCTTATCTTCTCTTGAAATGGTTTTGCTTTAAATTCAGAAGATAAAAATCTATCATTCATCTGTGGTGGGGAAGCTCTATATGATTTGTAATTTAAATCAGGAGACTCCCTCCCAATCTTCCATTTCTTGCTCCTAACATTCCAGTCATCCGCTCTTAAGGGCGAATCCATAGGAAAAGTCTCCCCTTCATTCCTGTTATGCCAGAATAGTTCTGCGCGATCTGACGAGTCAGCTCGATCTCCTCTTAGCGGTGGCTGTGGAAGTCTGCTTTTCAAGGACTTCATCTGATCCCCAACTGTAAATTGCTGAACATTTTCTGGATACTTGGCCTTTTTACCAAAATCATAGGGGGTCCTCAAGTTAGGAGGCTTTGCTGTTATTACCTTTGACTCTGACAAAAGGTTTGCATTGCGGTTCCTACCATAGGCATGTACATCAGTCTTTGAGGAGACAGGCACACCCAGCAAGGTGTCAGTGATTAATTCATCACCTCTTAATAGGTCCAGCTTCTTTCCCACTTTGAAAACACCAGATTTGTCCATCAAGCTACTACGAGACACGCTTCTATCTCGCTGGACACCAATTCCATATGTTGTGTCTTCAACATCATCACCACTTATCAACTGATCCCTCATTCTGAGTGTTGCCCTGGAATCATACCCTCCGGCCTTAATCTGCTGAGGAAGAGCGACTGCCGAACTGTATGGTCCAGAATGGCTTGCTAGCTCTTTTGCTGAAGAAGTCTTCGACCCAGCCATCTTCAGTATACCTTTTGGGTTCTGCTTCCCATATTTTGCCAGTTCCATAGCTGATGACCGCCCTCTTGATGCAAAATCCACATTTGTACCCACCCCGTATGGAGAATAACGAGCGATTTTCTGTGCAACTTTCCTGTCCTTGATTTTGTTGATCTGTAAGCCTTCACCTGACTCTCTTTCTGAGGAGTCAGTCTCCATATCTTCCATCTTCTCACCCATCAAACTCTTCTGGATTCTCATAATATTCAACACCCGGAGCCTCTCCTCAATACTATATCCCTTGCAATTAAGCCAAGCATCCCTTATCTGACAGAGATTACTAACCATATTATTCTGATGCTTCCTCAAAATATTGTAGTGTTGCCGCTTCTGAAAGAAATTCAAACCCTCCCGGTAAAGAGCAACTCTCGGCTCGCACAAACCTCCCTTCAACATATCAAACAACTTCTTAACAGGGCTCCCAAAATGGAAATTACAACCTGTAAAAAGCTCTTTCAAGGTAATCATAAAGGTCTCCTGGTCCAAATCAGGCAGATACTTAGTGAGGCCAAACTGCTCCTCCTCACTCAAGCACTCATTCCATACATCCACTGACAATATATCTTCAAGACTTGGAATATCATACAGTTCAAAAGGAATGCTGCAAGTCTGACTCCCAACTTGGCAAAACTCCACACCAGTTTCCCCCAATTCCAACAAATCAAAGTCATCAGACCCCGCCCCAGAGTCCGCATCATCAAATTCATCATCATCATCAGATTCAGCAGCAGAGCTACGCTGTTGTAGCTCATCCTCGTCACTAGACATACTCTTCCTACTACCGGGAGAAAACTCTGAATCAAACCTCGAAACCTTGAAGTTGTTCTTCTCAATCGCCATGAATTCTAACAACCAAAACCCAACCCGCCAAAAGCAAACAGATTCACAAATTTTACACTAGAACAACCTCCAAATTCACCGAATCCCCAAATTTCAAACCATCACCGAATAAAAAACCCTAATTCAAACAACAAAAACGAAAACCTCAAAATTTGTGACTACCAAAACGAAAAAAATATAAAAATCGAAGCAAAAGCAACGAGATTGGCAAACGAAACTAAAACTTAACATAATATAAACAAAATTACAGGGACTGGAGATTTGAACGAGAATAGTAGAATACCTGGAACCAGCTTCAATGGCGAAATTGACCAGCCAGAGCACGAAGTTTGAGACATTAAGGGCTCGAGAATTTGAAGTTTCGTAGAGCGAGCGAGGGAGAGAGGAAAGAGAGATTGTGTTTGGGTGAAGATGAGAGAAACCCTAAGGCTAGAGGTAAAAGACGAAGCGGTTATTTTATGTAAATATATAATAAAATTATTATAGATGTATGTGTGTGTGTAGGAGAGGTCGCAGTGGGGATGAAGAAGACGATGGTGACGTGGAGGAAAGTGCGCCGTCTGATTTTGCGAGGAGGAAGATGGAGAGCGAAAAGACGAAAAGGGGCACCGAGCGGGAAAGAGAAAAGCGTAAGCGTGTGTGTGCAGCGCAGAGGTAGAGAAAAGAAAGAGAAGAGGAAGGAAAGCAACAGCAGCCAACAGAGGGAGAGCGAGTTCACTCAGTGAGTCAAGTAACCGTTGCGACTTGCGAGTCATAGTCTTCTTTCATGCCTGGCTTGAGGGGCGGGCCCAAGTTTTGTAAAATTCTCCGGGCGGGCCCCTTTTTTTTGCATCCGTGAACCACTTGCCTCTTATGACGTCGTCTGGTTATTGTTTTTTCTTTTTAATTCGCAGATGGATAAACTCATAAAACTGCATGCAGGGACCCTGCCGCTGTAAATGTGAACCCGGCGTGGTAACATAATTAACGAGCCACGCACCTATACATTCGAATATTTAAAAAGTATAATCGTAGTTATATTTTTTAAATGTATTAATATTTTAAAGAATATAGTCGTTATAATAATAAGAGAATGGTAGATAAT
>NC_034014.1:6047916-6049481 GCF_000346465.2 Prunus persica
GATTTTAAATTTGTGGGCTAAATTTACCTATATATGCACTAGAGAATGACATCAAAGTGCAGCTATTGATTTATAGGAACTACTGAAAAAAGAAAAGAAAAAACAAAGTTGCAAATATCCAGACTTTTGCTGCTGTTACTTCTTGTGGGTTGGTACCACCGTTCACGGTGGCGGCTCCGATGCCGAATTTCGTTTTCTCTGCTGGATCTGGTGGATCTGGTAAAGATGGTGTGTGTATTGGTGAGAAACGAGCTCGTACCCATGAGATGTGTGATGTTGGGGGCAGCGATGGTGAGGATTCTTCTCTTCCTGTGCCTCCTCTTCCGATGAGTTTCAAGGACAAGGTTTCTGGTCTCTCTGGCATGGCTGAAGATCATCTGATCATTGGTGATGGCGATTGTGTGGTTATGGATGGGGATATTCCGTCCATTATTTTCTCTGAATCAATTAAGGATTGTCTATATCGTCCTTGGAGAACCTCTGTGATCATCAAGCTTATGGGTCGTCCGTTGACTTATAATTTTCTTCATGCTCGGCTTCTTCAACGCTGGGCCCTGAAGGGTCCGATGAGTTTGATTGATTTGGAAAACAATTATTTCATTGTTAAGTTTTTGCTTGAGGAGGATATGCAGTATGTGCTCACTGGTGGCCCTTGGCAAATCGCTGGTCAATATCTTGTGACTCAACAATGGAAGCCTGGGTTTAATCTGAAGGAGGAGCGTGTTACACACATGACGGCGTGGGTCAGAATTAATGGTCTCAATGTGGAGTATTTCCGACCGGATGTTATGGGAAAAATTGGCAATCTGATTGGTCATACTGTCAAGGTTGATGCTCTCACTATGAGCCAAGCGAGAGGTAAATTTGCACGAATTTGTGTTGAGCTTGATTTGTCTAAGCCTCTTGTTCCTTTCATTAAAGTTGAAGGTCGTTCTTATGGTGTTGTGTATGAAGGGATTAAGTTGGTTTGCTTTGAATGTGGCTGCTATGGGCATGGTAGAGATAATTGTCCTGTTATTTTGAAAGCCAAGGCTCAGGCTGCTGAAGATGAAATTGCTAAGGATATGGAGGTTAACACTCCTGCTAAGGAGGATGATTTGGATGCTTTCAGTCCTGAGAAGGTTGGTGTTGGGAGTTCTTCGAAGCTTCATGGCCAATGGATGTTGTTGCAGCAGAAGAACTTTAAGAAGAAGTTTCAGAAAGAACAAGGATCTGTTAGTGTTAAGTCTACTAAGGCTTCACCTCAAATTGAGGGAGGTTTTAAGAATGCCTATTCTGGTTCAAGGTTTGCTGTTTTGGATAGTGATGATACTCAAAGGGCTGTAGATGAGCAGGTTGTGAATCCTTTTAAGTATGAGGTTAGTAAGTCTATAAAGCAAGAGGCTACCCCCGCTAGTGGGTCTGCTAAGTCTGGGAAGAGAAATACTCCTGCTAAAGATTCTAAGGTGTGGGTTTTCAAAAAACCTTTGAAAGACATTACTAATGCCAAGTTGGAGAAGAACAATATTGTGGGTTTGAAGCCTGGTCTTGGGTCTAAAAGCGCTGGGAAGCCTAGGGGTGGGCGT
>NC_034014.1:6050449-6052369 GCF_000346465.2 Prunus persica
ATCATCATCATCAGATTCAGCAGCAGAGCTACGCTGTTGTAGCTCATCCTCGTCACTAGACATACTCTTCCTACTACCGGGAGAAAACTCTGAATCAAACCTCGAAACCTTGAAGTTGTTCTTCTCAATCGCCATGAATTCTAACAACCAAAACCCAACCCGCCAAAAGCAAACAGATTCACAAATTTTACACTAGAACAACCTCCAAATTCACCGAATCCCCAAATTTCAAACCATCACCGAATAAAAAACCCTAATTCAAACAACAAAAACGAAAACCTCAAAATTTGTGACTACCAAAACGAAAAAAATATAAAAATCGAAGCAAAAGCAACGAGATTGGCAAACGAAACTAAAACTTAACATAATATAAACAAAATTACAAGGACTGAGATTTGAACGAAGAATAGTAGAATACCTGGAACCAGCTTCAATGGCGAAATTGACCAGCAGAGCACGAAGTCTGAGACATGAAGGGCTCGAGAATTTGAAGGTTCGTAGAGCGAGCGAGGGAGAGAGGAAAGAGAGATTGTGTTTGGGTGAAGATGAGAGAAACCCTAAGGCTAGAGGTAAAAGACGAAGCGGTTATTTTATGTAAATATATAATAAAATTATTATAGATGTATGTGTGTGTGTAGGAGAGGTCGCAGTGGGGATGAAGAAGACGATGGTGACGTGGAGGAAAGTGCGCCGTCTGATTTTGCGAGGAGGAAGATGGAGAGCGAAAAGACGAAAAGGGGCACCGAGCGGGGAAAGAGAAAGCGTAAGCGTGTGTGTGCAGCGCAGAGGTAGAGAAAAGAAAGAGAAGAGGAAGGGAAAGCAACAGCAGCCAACAGAGGGAGAGCGAGTTCACTCAGTGAGTCAAGTAACCGTTGCGACTTGCGAGTCATAGTCTTCTTTCATGCCTGGCTTGAGGGGCGGGCCCAAGTTTTGTAAAATTCTCCGGGCGGGCCCCTTTTTTTTGCATCCGTGAACCACTTGCCTCTTACGACGTCGTCTGGTTATTGTTTTTTCTTTTTAATTCGCAGATGGATAAACTCATAAAACTGCATGCAGGGACCCTGCCGCTGTAAATGTGAACCCGGCGTGGTAACATAATTAACGAGCCACGCACCTATACATTCGAATATTTAAAAAGTATAATCGTAGTTATATTTTTTAAATGTATTAATATTTTAAAGAATATAGTCGTTATAATAATAAGAGAATGGTAGATAATGAAGAAGATGAACCAAATTCATATGTGGATCAATCAAAGACAAATTTAAGATTTTAAAATTTGGTGGGCTAAATTTACCTTATATATGCACTAGAGAATGGAACATAAAAGTGCAGCTATTGATTTATAGGAACTACTGAAAAAAAGAAAAGAAAAAACAAAGTTGCAAATATCCAGACTTTTGCTGCTGTTACTTCTTGTGGGTTGGTACCACCGTTCACGGTGGCGGCTCCGATGCCGAATTTCGTTTTCTCTGCTGGATCTGGTGGATCTGGTAAAGATGGTGTGTGTATTGGTGAGAAACGAGCTCGTACCCATGAGATGTGTGATGTTGGGGGCAGCGATGGTGAGGATTCTTCTCTTCCTGTGCCTCCTCTTCCGATGAGTTTCAAGGACAAGGTTTCTGGTCTCTCTGGCATGGCTGAAGATCATCTGATCATTGGTGATGGCGATTGTGTGGTTATGGATGGGGATATTCCGTCCATTATTTTCTCTGAATCAATTAAGGATTGTCTATATCGTCCTTGGAGAACCTCTGTGATCATCAAGCTTATGGGTCGTCCGTTGACTTATAATTTTCTTCATGCTCGGCTTCTTCAACGCTGGGCCCTGAAGGGTCCGATGAGTTTGATTGGATTTGAAAACATTATTTCATGTAAGTTTTGCTTGAGGAGATATGCAGTATGTGCTCACTGGTGGCC
>NC_034014.1:6052543-6053743 GCF_000346465.2 Prunus persica
TGTTTTGGCTCAAAATATTGCCTCTATTAGTGGTTCTCCTTTATCTAATAACCTTGGTAAGTATCTTGGTGTTCCGATAATTCACACTAGAGTTACCAAAGATACTTATCAGGAAATTATTGATAAAGTTAAAAAACGCCTCTCTTCTTAGAAAAGCCACACTTTGTCTGTGGCTGGCAGGCTCACGTTATTGCAATCAGTCACCTCTGCTATTCCTATATATTCTATGCAAACTGCTATGTTGCCTGCTTCTGTTTGTTCCAAGCTGGATCAGTTAAATAAGAATTTTCTTTGGGGGCATGCCGTTGACAAGGCTAAGGTGCATCTTGTGAACTGGGAAACTGTGTGTAAGTCCAAATGCGCTGGTGGTTTGGGAGTGAAAAAGGCTGCCTGGATGAATCAAGCTTTGTTGGCTAAATCCGGTTGGAGACTCCTTCAGAATGATCATGGGCTTTGGGCCAAAGTTCTTAAGGCTAAATATTTAAAAAACTGTGATATGTTGTCTATTAATGAGCATCAGTTTCGTAGTTGCTCTAGCAGCTGGAGGGGTGTGTTATTTGGTGCCAAGCTTCTTCCCTCTGGTGTTAAATGGAGAGTAGGTTCTGGTGATTCCATTTTGTTTTGGACTGATGTTTGGCTGAGTTGTGGTACTCTTATAAGTCATGCTCTCATTGATTTGTCTGAAGAAATGCTCCATTTGAATGTGAGTGATTTTATGGAGGAGGGTGTTTGGGATGTCGCCTGCCTTCAAGAGTGTCTCCCTCCTGATATTGTGATGATGATTACTAGTATTCATGCTGGCTTCATTGACAGTGGCCCTGACATGTGCATTTGGAGGTTTACTTCTAATGGAAACTTTTCTGTTAAATCTGCCTATCAATTACTTTGTCCAATTGAGGCTGGTTCTAATTGGCATTGGGAGTTTATTTGGAGGTTGCATTTGCCTCCGAAGGTTATGACCTTCCTTTGGGTTCTTTGTCACAAGAAACTCCTTACTAATGCTCAAAGGCACCGTAGAGGTATGGCATGTTCTACTTCTTGTCCTCGTTGCATTTATCCTGTTGAATCTGTTGAGCATTTGTTTAAAGGTTGTAGTTCTTCCTTTTTAATTTGGAACCAGTTTGGCAGTTGGTTTGAGGATTCTAGTGTCTTGTTTCCTAATTTTGATGATTGGCTCTTCCATAATCTGCATTCCAAGAG